>NC_089588.1:7316036-7558380 GCF_019320115.1 Miscanthus floridulus | reverse complement strand
TGCTCCAAATTTACAAAAAAAAGTGACAAATACTGGATACGTAAACAGACAGACCATTTACACAAGCACTGTAACATTTAAGCCATCTTTCAGAAATGTGTACTTACTACGGACTAGTGAACAGCAAAACTAACTTGATCTACAATGGCTTCTAATTTTTATTATTTCTTGAGCACACCCAGTTGATGGGTCATAAACAATGGGGCAGATGCGGTGGAACTTGTGAGCAGCAGCCCTCAGTTGAATAATCAGCAGAGAGCCTGTTGGAGGAAAACAAAGACAACCAATAGTTGATCCGCTATCTAGAAAGTGGACGCTGATACAAGGTGCTTCCATGTGCTGTTGCGCTGTTTTCGTGCAAATCGCTCCATCTTAATCGATCCGCGTGAGAATCTCTCTAATTATATTGTCAACAGTTTCTGTAGTTAATAACTCGTATGGTGAGAGCGCGGTGCGATGTTTCCTGGAAGATATGCTATGCTATGCTATGATCTCTTCAGTTCAGGGGGACTTGAGATAGAAATTGAACAGAGCTGTCGTCTTCTGACAGCTGATCTGTCTTGCATGCTAAGCTTAGCTTTCTTCCATGCTGTAAAAGTTAGAATAATATAAATATATAGTTGAGGAAGATATTATTATTCCTCTTGGACCCAACTAAATCGGTTCCTTCCCCAGTAAAATACTATATCATCAGAGATCAATTCTTTATCGATTTTAATCCTACTGTCTGTCCAATGTAAATTTCGTTTTTTTAGAAATCAATCTTAAATTTACTAATTCCATATGATAGACAATTAATACTCGTGATATGTAGTTAATAATTGGATTAATCATAAGATATATTTTTATAATAAATTTATTTGAAGATATAGACATCATTACTATTTTATGTGAATCTAGTTAAACTTGAGAATGTAGCACCTAGAAATTTACAGACGTTCTCTTGAATCAGCGCAAGAAAAGTGAGATTTACGGGTTTTTTTGGGGGACATAGAGTATTTCTTTACAGAAGGTCTCTTCGGCTCAAGAAAAGAATTGTTCTCAAAGACCATAAAACGCAGCAAGCACTCAAGTAATATTTATTTGATAATAATGCCACCACCCCATGTGTAGGAATCAAGTATATAGTTGCTCTGGGGAGAAAAGAAAAATCGAAATGAGATGTTGAGTTGGTTTAGGATTCCTATAGTTAATTAGTTCATGCATCAGCTAGCTACTAGTAGTGTCATCTTCTTGTAAAGCAAGAGGAAGCTGCTTAGGGACACGGCAATCTTCACAAAAGTCAGTCTCTGCTGCTACTCTGCTAGTATTCTAATATACTGCAGCCCAGCAATATTCATATTTATATCTGCAGGCTTGTGGCTGCAACGGGAGAGTAGAAAATCACATACCTATTGACTTCGGTGTCCTCGGTGAGAGGGAGATATATAGGTACGCGTGTCAGGGGCAGGACATTTCTTTTTTGGCACAGAGCTTGAAATTCTCATAAAATCTTTTCATATCCAAATTCTCCTTGAAACGTTTCTCAAGTGATGCATGGTTATTCGCCATCATCAGTTTCTCAAAAAAGGTTTGGTAGGGATTTTGGATTTGGATTGTGAAGAAAAATAAGAAGATGCTGAATTAGAACAGGTGGGACCACTACTACAGAGTTTGACATCACTGTCGGCCTCATCACTGCCGGATTTTAAGAAACCGACAGTGATAGTGCATGATTGGTTGGCGCTCCTGTCAGGCTGTTGGTTGGCGCTGTAAGAGTGCATGATTGGTGATCGTGGCGTTGCCGGGGATGTCAGGAATGAGGGCTGTTCGGAGGCAGCGTGCGGGCTGAAGCAGATTGACACCGCCTTGTTCGAAGATGACTGCGACGCGATGTCTCTAGCACTTCCTACGGCGCTTGAGCTGGTGCTGCAGGTGTGATGGTTGAAGTAAGTGGCAGAGAACAATGGTGGGTCGCTGGTGTCCTTCTGTTGGACTTGCTTTGTCGCGGGGCACTTCATGTCGTTCTTGTAGGTGCATCTGTAATAGAACCTGAAAATAGGATGACATGTACCAAAAATTCACTCCAAAGGGAAGAGAAGAATTATTTGCCAAAATGCTGAATACAGTGTAAATACTTTAACCGAAAAGTTCAGAATAGTCGTGTGTCAGAGAATACTCTGTTCCATCCTTTTTAACGTTTTGAGATCAGTACTTGCATGTCTTCCACTAATAATATAACAAGAGCACACCACAAAGTCACAGGAAGGGACTTTGAGTTGAGCTGCTTAGCGTCAAAACGAAATTTCTCAGATTTTCGCTAATTCTCTATTAGAGCGGTTGGAACTTAGTTAGACCACCGACAGTTAGTGAGTAAAACACACGGTCCTCTTAAATTTCCTCTCAGAAGGTTGAATAACACCTTTTTAAAGATTTCTCTAGACTTTAGTGTACCAACTTGTCTTATTCTTCTTTACAATTCTGGAAGGACTCTGCAATAACATCCATATGTCAAAGGTCTATTTCCCTTTAACTCAGTAAGTGGGTGAGTATTTTGGAAAATAAAGATGCATCATGTCGAAGGGCGGGCCTGGTGCAAGCGGTAGAGTCTTACCGCCTGTGACCGGAAGGTCCCGGGTTCGAGTCGCAGTCTCCTCGCATTGCACAGGCGAGGGTAAGGCTTGCCACTGACACCCTTCCCCAGACCCCGCATTGGGTACGCCCCTTTTTAAAGATGCATCATGTCCTTCCCCCTCCTCTGTCAACATTCAGTCTACCTAAATTAGGTGGAACACCATCTACAAACACTTTTAAGGCCTCTTCATCTACTGCGTCCACTGCCTTTTAGAAAATAAACATTAGCTCCCCATCAATTAACATGCTCTTGATGGGCTAACAATATATATGGGGGTCTGCACCTCATTCCAATCGCTCTCTAGAAAAGCAGAAAAAGGACTGCCAGAGACTGTCGGCATGGATACTACTAACAGCTGAAGACTTGAGTTGGACAACATGCACGCTAAACAAATGAGGCAACTTTTAGTATGCTAGTGAAGCATTAGATCTCAAACTGAGTTGCAAATGACAGGTACTAAAGGTGGCCAACTTGTGAACTGTATATTCACATATAAGAAGTGTTAAGAGGAAGTCTGAAGTAACACTTTACGAGTTCTTTATGTGCCTACTGCCTAGTTGAGTTGTCAGTTAGGAAAGAGATTTCCACTTTGAATGTTCTTTTCCAGTAGTCACGACATAAAAGACTCTTCTATTTCACTTGTATTTGTTTTTATTTCAATCACTCAAGCGTACAGCGACACCTGTCCACCGACAATTCTACCAGAGAGTGACTAGTAGACAATCACACAATTTGATATGTCCGTCCCCCCTGATATTCAAAACGTTAGGCGCGCTAAACGGCAATGTGATTTGGGGTGGAAAATAAAAAGTCTTTGGCCCACAAACTGAACATACAAAGACTATATATTGACCAGAAGCAAGAGATTTGTTTCTTTTTGCGGACAACGAATAGTAGCAACATTAGATTGAATTTAGATATGTGGAAACTGGAGCTTAGATGAACATGTCTGCAACTGGTACCCACTGTCAGTTTCAGATTTGTTCTCCACTCACTCAGACCACTGAACCGCCTATGGTATTCCAAACTCCAAAGCGAGCAGGGATTTTGGTGAATTGCAATTTTCTTAAGCTAGCAGTCTAGCACAAGACAAGATGAACGAGAGATGTACGATACACAACAAGCATATATATGATCTTCTTCCATGTGCCATCAGGAGGTAAACAGCCCATACTGAAAAGGTCAAGATGTGTGCCCTGCCCACAAAACTACTGCACCGGCAAACACGCTTCATTTAAGATGAAAATTATACTAGCACTAGACTAGAGATAGGAAGTATGCACAGTTCTTTCAGTTCATCTTTACTTATACTACTGGAAGCCAGGATAGCATATATAAAGATACTAAAAATGAGGAATTATTGCAGTCAAAACAAGGCAATAACTTGTTCTTAAATAAATTCTGAAGAGTTGAGGTAACTACCCCCGGTGGAACCAGGAACAGGTCCCACGAACACACTCCAGATCTGGTAAGAGCTAATAAATTGACCGTCGGCGATACATAGCTGAAACATAAGACGCTTATTTGGGGAACAAAAACTGCAGGGCAAAGGGCTATGAAAAATGAACGGAACGAACCTGGGGAAGTTGGAGATGGAGAGCTTCTTCTCGCCGTACTTCCTCCATTGGTGCCCGTCGTCGTACGGCGCGTACGTGTCCGAGGTCCAGGTGCGCTCATCTTTCCTGGCGAATTACAGAACAGGCGCATACCGTCAGACTGCGCAAATTTCGCGGCGGGGGGCAAGGAGGAATCGATCGAGAACGACGCGTACCTGATCCTCTGCTGGGTCCTGGCTGCGGCGGCCCTACTGGAGGAGCCCAGGTCGCAGGGGTAAGGAGGAACCGAGTCCAGAGCCATGGCGAGGACGACGTCGGAGGCGAGAGGGGAGACCGGAGGAGGCGTTTCTTGCCTGGATGTTGTTGGTGTTGGAGACGACGGTTCTGACCACCTTTATTTATAGGCTTTAAACAACGACGGTGCAGGAGCAGGAGCATTCTTCAACGTTAACACGCGTCGCTTAACGCCGCTTCCACTCCTCGTCTTCATCAATTTATTTTCCTTTTTTTTTCTCTTCCAAATACTAATACCCTTTCTGCAGCCCTGAAATAAAAAATAATGGCCAGGAGCTATATACACTGTATCTTTTCAACAATAGACATCGAAGCTTATAAAAAAACAATAGACAGCAAAGTTTTTTTAATACAAAAGATGTGTTTTTTAATAATACAAAAGAAGAAGCAAACCCCTCTCTTTCTAATAAAACAATGAAAAACGAACCACACGTACAAACCAGAGACAGAGCAGCAAAATTGTCCAAGGATTGAGAGCGAGAATACTATGTGAAATTTCCGGAATAATAAAACTTCTGATGTGTGTCTACCTTGTTATTTTCAATTTTATATATCTCCAGATCATGTCATTACAGTAGTTTCAGGACTAGTTTTAGTAGCTGTAATGAGTAACGGAGAGAGGTGACAGAGTGAGGCTGCTGGCATCAAAGAGCCGGCCACATCTGAATGACTGTTATTAAAAAAGAAATCAAATCTGAAGGACTGAAGGCCATTAACAATACCAATCCATGTGCAGGAGGACAGCTAGCTCTGCATTTCTTTACGTTTCTGAAGACTCTCAGCTTGGTCTTACATTACTTGTTAAATACTTAAAAATAAAATAAAAGGCAGGCACAGCCTCACTACAAAATCTTGGGTTTGGTGGATGAATCCCCCCACCGCCACAGGCTAGCATAATAAATAAATAAATAAGGAGCTTATAGATATATAATATAGTGCATCGATTTGAACAAACTTTCACCAAGTAGTCTTTTTCAAAGCAAGTCACAAGAGAGAAGCCCCAAAAGAAAGAAAAAATATATAATCCTGTCGACGGCTCCTCATTGAGCTGTATTATTAGTTACCATAATGCTAATATAATGACCTTGTGGGCAGAAGACAAATGCTCTTGCTAGGAACAGTTGAAAATGACATGGTTTAAATATGTCTTTCCTGCTTTTGCATAATGATGATAAAATTGAAAGCACTTAACTAGTTGCAAGGTGCTTTCTACACTCTTCTGAAGACCAGATACACGATTCCTAAAGGCTAAAGCAAAACAGCAGTAGTAGTGGAGCAGTGTGTGTGTGTGTGTTTCACTTCTCCATATTGGGGATAAATCCACAAAATTCATTTTATTTGTAGCTTGTAATTCGTTTTTTTATTAATTATAACTGTCGCTTGTTCATGAGCAAATAATCCCCATCTGAACAAGACATTGGCAACAAAATTAGTGATATTCTAACAAAAAAAAGACGGCTGCTTAGGTTCTATGGTTTTTATGGGATTAAAAAGTTAAACATCATTCTTCTAAATTAAAACATGGATAAAATCTCTGATAACATTCTGAGCTAAAAGCTAAATACTACGCTACCAATGAGCAGAGATCAATGGAAACAGCTTGTCCTTTTAATAGCATTGCATGATACTAATATTTTAGCCATTGAGGTCGTGGCTATCGAAGCAGCCGCGTCATCTCGCGCATTATTTTGTTGCGGAATTAGGAGAGGTAGTGGACTTTCTGGTGACAGATTCAAGCAGTCAAGCTTATAGTTTATTTGCTTCATAAACACATCCACGTACAAACAAACAGCTCATCACCCAACCATTCTATATTTTTTTTATGTGGAATGAAGAAGACGGTTGCTTTATTCAATTACCAAACTGTTGCAAAAAGAAGTTATATTTGTAGTGCAGTAGTACCTAGTCCGAATCAAGATTGAGGGGAGGTCCAAATACCCATCCATGTTTCAAATACTCCATTGTCTTCAGAAAACACATACATAGTACTTTGTCAGTTCCAAAGAAGGTGCACCCACCCTAAGAAAATTCCCGAAGTATGAGTGGTTTCATCTCAAGTGACGAATACTTGGAAGGGGAGAGGACAGAGAACAATAGGGATATAATTCTCTACTCTACAAAATACCCATAATTTGCATCTAAATTTACAAAAAAAGTGACAAATACTGGATACGTAAACAGACAGACCATTTACACAAGCATTGTAACACTTAAGCCATCTTTCAGAAATGTGTACTTACTACGGACTAATGAACAGCAAAACTAACTTGATCTACAATGGCTTCTAATTTTTATTATTTCTTGAGCACACCCAGGTGATGGGTCATAAACAATGGGGCAGATGCAGTGGAACTTGTGAGCAGCAGCCCTCAATTGAATAATCAGCAGAGAGCCTGTTGGAGGAAAACAAAGACGACCAATAGCTGATCTGCTATCTAGAAAGTGGACGCTGATACAAGGTGCTTCCATGTGCTGTTGCGCTGTTTTCGTGCAAATCGCTCCATCTTAATCGATCCGCGTGAGAATCTCTCTAATTATATTGTCAACAGTTTTCTGTAGTTAATAACTCGTATGGTGAGAGCGCGGTGGGATGTTTCCTGGAAGATATGCTATGCTATGCTATGATCTCTTCAGTTCAGGGGGACTTGAGATAGAAATTGAACAGAGCTGTCGTCTTCTGACAGCTGATCTGTGTTGCATGCTAAGCTTAGCTTTCTTCCATGCTGTAAAAGTTAGAATAATATAAATATATAGTTGAGGAAGATATTATTATTCCTCTTGGACCCAACTAAATCGGTTCCTTCCCCGGTAAAATACTATATCATCAGAGATCAATTCTTTATCGATTTTGATCCTACTGTCTGTCCAATGTAAATTTCGTTTTTTAGAAATCAATCTTAAATTTACTAATTCCATATGATAGACAATTAATACTCATGATATGTAGTTAATAATTGGATTAATCATAAAGATATATTTTTATAATAAATTTATTTGAAGGTATAGACATCAATACTATTTTTATATGAATCTAGTTAAACTTGAGAACGTAACACCTAGAAATTTACAGACGTTCTCTTGAATCAGCGCAAGAAAAGTGAGATTTACGGGTTTTTTTTGGGGACATAGAGTATTTCTTTACAGAAGGTCTCTTCGGCTCAAGAAAAGAATTGTTCTCAAAGACCATAAAACGCAGCAAGCACTCAAGTAATATTTATTTGATAATAATGCCACCACCCCATGTGTAGGAATCAAGTATATAGTTGCTCTGGGGAGAAAAGAAAAATCGAAATGAGATGTTGAGTTGGTTTAGGATTCCTATAGTTAATTAGTTCATGCATCAGCTAGCTACTAGTAGTGTCATCTTCTTGTAAAGCAAGAGGAAGCTGCTTAGGGACACGGCAATCTTCACAAAAGTCAGGCCCTGTTTAGTTCCACTTCATTTTGCCAAATTTTTCAAGATTCCCCGTCACATCGAATCTTTAGACCCATGCATGAAGCATTAAATATAAATAAAAAATAAAACTAATTACACAGTTTAGACGAAATTCACGAGACGAATCTTTTAAGCCTAATTAGACTATGATTGGACACTAATTGCCAAATAACAACGAAAAACGCTACAGTTGCATTTTGCAAAAAAAATTGCATCTAAACTGGGCCTCAGTCTCTGCTGCTACTCTGCTAGTATTCTAATATACTGCAGCCCAGCAATATTCATATTTATATCTGCAGGCTTGTGGCTGCAATGGGAGAGTAGAAAATCACATAGACTTCGGTGTCCTCGGTGAGAGGGAGATATATAGGTACGCGTGCCAGGGTCAGGACATGTCTTGTTTGGCACAGAGCTTAAAAAAAAAAGGCGTACCCAGTGCAGGGCAGAGAGCTCCAGCTCTGTGCGGGGTCTGGAGAAAGGTGGTCTGGGAAAGTGTGTCAGTGGCAAGCCTTACCCTCGCCTGTGCAATGCGAGGAGACCACGACTCGAACCCGGAACCTTCCGATCACATACGGTAAGACTCTACAGCTTGCGCCAGGTCCGTCCTTCCTGGGCACAGAGCTTAAAATTCTCATAAAATCTTTTCATATCCAAATTCTCCTTGAAACGTTTCTCAGGTGATGCATGGTTATTCGCCATCATCAGTTTCTCAAAAAAGGTTTGGTAGGGATTTTGGATTTGGATTGTGAAGAAAAATAAGAAGATGCTGAATTAGATCAGGTGGGACACCCTTTTCGGTGATTCTACCTGGTAATGCTAAGAACAAGAATCGTTTTATTAGATGATTCAAGGTAAAACTTTTCACGTTTTCAGTGTGCTTTTGGCAAAGATTCCGGAGAATCACATGAGAATCCTAAACTTCTATTGCTAATCTAAACTAGAGGTGTGTGAGTGGCTAATCAAATGGATCAAGATTAACACAAATAAGCACATGAAAAAACACGCCAACCTACCGAAATTAGAGTATGCAGTAAAAAGGATTCCTCCAAATGAACCAATGTAATTTTTTTTCTCTGAAAGCACAGTGAACCAATGTAATATGCAGTAAACAGGCGCATTGGAATTACCGTCTGCCAGCCGCCGGCACCGAGGCAAAGCCATCCGTCGGATCGATCGGACGTACGGGCGCGAAACCAGGAGGACACATCCACGCCCAGGCCTCCACCGGTTCCGGCTCGCGCCGGCCGTCGGAGTTGGTCGATCGTCACGGGAGAGAGAGATACCGACCGCCGGTCCGGTTGCCGGCCGCATCGGAGCCGGGGAAGGAGAGGACGGGACTGTGGACACTGGAGAAGAGGGGACGCCGGGCCTTCGGTTAGGCCCGGCGGCTCCGTCGATTGTGCATCCACTTGGGCTGGATGAAGTCACGCTAGTCCAGTGGGCCTCATTTGTGTCCGACCTGTTGGGAAGGCTGAGCTTTGTATGGGCCTCATTCATCCATGGTGCCGCACGGGGCCTTTGCCTAATTGCTTTTTCAGCCCAGCCCAGGCCAGCTAAAGCTATCTCTCGCTCTGTCTCCTCTTCGGCTCCGGCGGCGGCGGCCGCGGCTTCGTCGCTGATCAGGGATTGTGACTGCGACGTGGGGCAGCTGCAGATCACTTCTCCCTCCGTCCCTCTCCATCTCTGTCTCTCTGGGGAGCAAAAATTCTAGTAGATTTCGGCGTCGGGTCTTCCTGCCAAACCGTGGGCGGTTCAGAGTCTTCAGAAACCGTGGGCGGTAGCCAGATATATTTATTTGTTCCGTTCTGTCTTGTGTGGTTGCAAGGTTCAGTTTGGGTACAGTTCAATTCAGCATCATGTACAAACTGAACAAAGTTAAGCAGTCAGGTGAGAATACAACCGTCCCGATTGCTAGCTAGGCTGCATTAGGTATTGGTCTAACAAGCCATTTGCTTATGTTGATTACTGTCCTGTGTCTAGTTTTCTCAGAGTAAGCGATGTCAGGAGGACTTGACTGATGGAGGGTGTCCTTTTACAGACTTGGGATGGCAACTAATACAATGATGATGCATGCTTTACAGTTATATGTCACAGGAAAGTCCACATAGTACATCAGCATCTAGACCATATGTACAGTTTTTGTACGATGTAGTTTTCTGTCTATTTTTAAGTACTTTCTGCACATGATCTTTTACTTCTCTTATCACACTTAATGTAGACTAATCGGTGACACACCAATGTCCTTTTTCTTGTCAGCACACATGATTTACACCCATATATTCAATAAAAGGACTTTGGTTTCATTTCTCATTTTTCTTCATGCCCATATGTCTTCCGGGATCATTGGCGAGTTCATTGAGGTAATCTCAAATGCCCTTCCCATTTCAACATCTGTGAACTCTGTCAAATATTCTGGCATGTCAGGCACCATGAATAAGCTTTCAAAGCTTTCATCCTGAATTCCGTGGGCACCGGCATTAACAAACGTTGAGCTACTGCTTTGGTTTTGACTGGCGATTGGCACACTGTCGTGTGTTGTTGCCTCAACAACACATGGATGAACTATGCCATAGCTCTTGCAAATGTGCTGGCCATAATAGTCAACATTGAACAATCTCACCGTTCCATTTCCATCATTTTCCTTCTGTTGCACTGTCTTAGTTGCAGGACACCCTTGTTCTTTACTATAGGCACATCTGTAGTAGCTCCTGGTTAACCATATCGGCATTAGACCTTTTTTTTGGATATATTGAAAATAGGATCATTTTTGTTATTTACAGTTACATACTATTAGATATGTGTGGAGCATTTTTGAGCTGCACGATGCAAAAATCTATCTATCCACATATATATTTTTTGAACGAAAATGGCAAGAGCTCTGCCTTTTTTTCCAATTAAGAGAGAAAGGAGAGTTCAAAGAGCACAATAGTAAAAAAATCCTATATAGAACATAGTAAATGCATACATTAATGCAACTGTTTTTTTTTCCACATACCTAGAATGCTTTGCTTTGGAGATCCACTTCTGCCCATACTTTCTCCATTGATATCCATCAAAGTGTGGTGCTTGTGTCACAACTGAACTTATGTGTTTTGCATTCTTCCTACCATCACCAAGAGAAGCAATCAAAATTTTAAGCCCTAGCGGATGATAAATAAGGATACGCTTCTATTACCACTTACCTTCTCTTGTTTCCACGGCCCTTGTTCTCCTCCAATAATATGTGATTCTCCACGTTATTCTCACCTCCTTTTCTTTTATATTTGGTAAGAATGGCCTGTTTCTCGCTGCTATCACCAAGTTCCAGGGAAGAGATAATCTTACTGAGCAGCTGAATACTTCTTCAAAGAGTTGCTGTACGAGCTTTGCTTGCCCACTGTGGGAATCAAGTATTGGTAGTACAAGGTCATGTAGGTTCATCATGAGAGCCCTTTGGTGTTTAACTTCATTGATCACCTCTTTGTAGCCACCAAGATTGGAAGATTCAAGGATGTTCATCATGTGATGGTTTCTCAATGTATGTATACATATAAGTAGCTAATAGTTGGAAGGCGTGCTAGATGATTGCAGCTTTGGGCATCTATTTATACAAGCAAATGGTAGCACACAGTCTGAGAGCATGGTGGAGAGAATCAGTTATTGTTCAAATTTTCTCACTGCAAAAAGGACTGGGGTGCGTAGTGTCTCTATCCAACAGCATGCCTGCAGAACAAAAATCCCCGAGCAGGAGTCTAGCACTCGGTCCCTGAGCCAGAGGTCAAGACCAAGGAAGTCAGAATCGGGCGATCCTACGAAAACAGCTCTGATTAGTTTTTTTTTAATGTAGGGGGGGGGGGGGGATTACTCCCCACCTGTGTATATATTGATGTAGCCCAAAACGGTTCATTTTATGTTTTACAAACGTTGAGGAGGAAAAAGCAACAACGGTTACACGTCCCAGCACTAGGGCGAAAAGCGGCGGAACCACGAATACTAGCGGAATGCAAGGACTATCACAACACCGCACAAGAGCTCTTCGACGATGCATCCAGGGAGGCGAATGACGCCAAAACGTAATCATCGTCAGCCAAGCAGGCGCCTAGCAAGGCTTTCGCCAGAGCCTTATGCCTTGAACAGGCCGAACCAGGAGAAGCAGCAGCAAGAGGTTCTTTAGTGACACCTTCAAGAAGGAAAGAAAAACTTCGTTGCTGGCCCAGACTGGTCTGAGATGAGCTTTCGCCCAGAACCTTTGACAGTGCTCCCGTTGACCCGCCCGTGATGGAGGGAGGCGCACACCGACAAGTGTCCACACCTGGACAGGGGGGGGGGGGGTTGCTGGCTTTCACCATACCGCACGGAGCCGTTTTCGGACTCGCCCGCGATGCTGGGAGGCACGCACCGGCAAGCGTCCACACCTGGACGGAGGGAAGAGGCCGGCCGCCGCCATACCACACGGAGCCGTTCTTGGACTCGCTCGTGCAGGTGGTAGGTGTGCACCGACAAGAGTCCACACCTATATAAAAGGGGGAGTGCCGGCCTCCGCCACACTACCCGGAGCCGTTCCCGGACTCGCACATGATGGTGGGTGGCACGCACCAGCATGTGTCCACGCCTGGACGAACGGGGGTGCCGGCTGCCGCCATACCGCGTGGAGCTGTTTCCGGACTCGCTCGCGATGGTGGGACGTGCGCACTGGCAAATGTCCACGCCTTGATGGAGGGAGGGGGGCTGGCCACAGCAACAACACGCGGAGCCGTTCTTTGACAAGCCCGCGCAGGTGCAAGGCGTGCACAGGCAAGCATCCGCGCCTAGACAAAAAAAGGGGGTGTCAGCTGCCGCCACACCACGCAGAGCCTTCCCCGGACTTGCCTGTGATGGTGGGAGGCGCGCACCGGCAAGCGTCCACACCTGGATGGAGGGAGGAGGCCGGCCGCCGCCATACCACACGGAGCCATTCTCGGACTCGCCCACGATGGTTGGAGGCGCGCACAGGCAAGTGTTGGAGCCTGGACGAAGGGGTGGGGTGCCGGCCGCCACCATACCACGCAGAGTCGTTCCCGGACTCGCGCCACAATGGTGGGAGGCGCGCGTCGACGGGCATCCGGAGTGGAGGAAGGGTCGCCAGCTGCCGCCACACACAGGGATGGTGAATCGAGGCCTGAGGAGCCCACGTTGACGACGCCGCGCACGGCCGATGAGGGGCGCAGGCCACCGCCACACGAGGACGGCATGTTCGGCCCGAAGAGACGACGACGAAGACGTCGTGCACGGCCGACCTGAGTGAAGAAGCGCAGCACCGGTCAGAACCACACCTGCAGTCATTGGATCCGACCACCAAGCCACCGGATCAAGCCATCCCCGAGCACCAAATGCCCAAACAGTTGACCTCGGACCTGCGCGGATCCGGTAAGACCACCCACAGTGTATCAAATATCGATGCTGAAACAAGGAGAGAGAATGTTGAAACAAAGAGAGAGAAGAATTCAGCATCGATGCAACACATTGCAGGGGGCGGTGCTAGAGCCAGAAAACTCAGGCATCGAGGCATGTAGAAGCATCGGTGCTGAAATGAATAAAAAACTATTTCCCGAGCTGTTTCAGCATCGCTCACGTTGTGGGCAGTCTAAGGGCTCTAATTGGGGAGCACATGCCCGCACCAACTCGGCACCGGAGAGGAAGGGCGCACTAGCCAGTGTCTATGTCGGAACCGAGGGTGGGAGGGTGAGGGAGTGTTGGCGATCGCCGCCGCATCGAGCGGATCGAGTGGCAGAGAGGCTAGATTCGACCTGGGAGGCACTACTACTACAGGAAACTTCTTTAGGGGCTGCTGGGGGTGCCCGTATGGAATATCACAACTACAGATTGACCAATCACAAAGCGGTTCGTAAAGCCCATCACTAACGCTTTTCGGTCTTGGTAGTAAGCTATCAGTGGTGATGACATTCTCATCACAGGCGGTTTGCAACTGGCAAAAATTTATTTCAATCCTGGGAAGCACCCCCACTAGCTCTAGCTTCATGGTACCGAGAAGCTGCTCTAGCTACAACTCCACACTATTTTTTATGGTACACAGTGCTGGGATTCGAAACTGAGACCTTTGTCCTTTGCTTCTCTAACCACTCCATCCCTAAGTCACCTGTGTCTATATAGCATATCTATTCCCCTAGTATTCACTGTTCAGGATTTAAAATGAATATTTAGAACCCTAAACGGCTTCAGATGAAAAAGTCATAAACTACAAATTTGTTGTTCTAATTGAGATTTATAACTTTGATTTTGGTTGTTTCGTCATCCGAGGTCGTTTAACAAATTTAAATTTTAAAACATCAAAACTTCAGCCAGACTTTTGGGACCTCAAATGATTTCAAATGAAAAACTCATCAGCTACAAAGTTGTTGTTCTCATCGAGATCTACAACTTTGGTTTTGGTCGTTTTTCCATCCGAGATTGTTTGGAAATTTTGTTTTTTTTTAATTTTAAAACTTCAGATACAAATTTGAGACTATAAATGACTTCTAATGAAATAGTTGTCAACTACGAAGTTGTATATCTCATCGAGATCTACAACTTTGGTTTTGGTTGTTTTCCATCTACGGTCGTTTGTACAATTCGAAAAAATTAAATTTCAAAATTTGAGCGCTTCAAACAGAATTTTGGGACCGTACATGGTTTCAAATGAAAAAGTCATCGACTACAAAGTTGTCGATTGCGTCGAGATCTACAACTTTGATATAAAGTTTATTTTCATTTGACTTTATTTTAAAAAAATATGAATTTATGTATATGACAACATGGTTATTACCGCCGTATCATACAACAAGCAGGCGGTGAAAATATCTTCACCGTACCGCTAGTTCATATGGCGAGGCGACAGTGATGAGGAGCACATGATCACCACCGGCTGGTGGTGCAAACCGGTTGTGATTATGGACTATCACAGTCGGTTGGTAAGACAAAGCGGCGGTGATAGTTATTGACCCGGATGTTCTTACGAATCGGCGGTAATACTCTCATCACCAACTGTTCATATTACGAACCATTGATGATAGCTATCATCATCGTTTTTAATGATACCGGTGGTGATAGATGCGTTGGTGACTGGTTAATCTGTAGTAGTGTAAGGGCCAACTCCCCCTTGAAGAGGCCTAATAGAATTTAGTATAGTAGCTTGAGATCAGTTGAAGGCTGTGGCGAAAAGTAAGAGGCCGAGGCGCTCTGAAGATTTGTCAGAGGCCATGGTAAAAAGTTAGAGGCCGAGGCGCTATGAAGAAATGTCAGTGGCCGTGGTGCAAAATCAGAGGTCGGGGTACTATGAAGATCAGTCGAAGGCCATGGCAAAAAGTCAGAGGCCGAGGCGCTATGAAGATTTGTCAGAGGCTGTGATGAAAAGTCAGAGGCCAAGGCGCTTTGAAGAAAAGTTAGAGGTCATGGTGTAAAATCAGAGGTCGGGGCACTATGGAGATTAGTCGAAGGACATGGCGAATAGTCAGAGGCCGAGGCTCTATGACGATAAGTCGGAGACCGCGATGAAAAGTCAAGGTTGAAGCGCTATGAAGATAAGTGAGAGACCGCAATGAAAAGTTAGAGGCCAGAGCGCTGTGAAGATAAGTCAAAGCTCGCGATGAAAAGTCGAAGGCCAAGGCGCTCTGAAGATAAGTCAGAGGCCAGAGCTCCATGATGATAAGTCAGAGGCTGAGGCGCTACAAAGATAAGTCAGAGGCCACGATGAAAAGTCATAGGCCGAGGCGCTACGAAGATAAGTCAAAGGCTACGATGAAAAGTCGGAGGCCGAGGAGCTATGAAGATAAGTAAGAGCCCATGATGAAAAGATGGAGGCCAAGGCGATTTGAACATCAGTCAGGGGCCGCAATGAAAAGATGGAGGCCAAGGCATTATGAAGACCGGTCAGAGGCCATGGTGAAAAGTCGGTGGTCGTGGCACTATGAAGATCAATCGGAGGCTATGGTGCGATGAATAATGGGCTGAAGGCTCGTGCTCGACAATGGCCCATCAACAAAGGCGGTAGCAAGAGAAAAAGACTCTAATGCCCCAGAGGTGTGAGCACAGTATACAGGATTATACCGGAATATGCCTTAGTTGCCCTAGGGGCTTTTCTTGTACTCGACAAATGATGTAACCATACCCTATAAAAGGGGGAAATCAGTCACCCCATGAGAGGATGGCGTGTCATTTGAAACCCTAATTATTGCCTCGGTAATTGCGTGAACTTTCATTTTTGTACCCGTGCCTCTCCTAGTCGAAGGCCTTTGCCCCAGAGCGGATCCTTCGACCCCCCAGTGTCGAGCTACAACGAACTCGCCCCTCTCTCACTCTCACTCTTTGTCGGAATCAACATTTCCCAACAGAGCCGGTTAAAATGAATTTTCAGGGGCGATTTGCCCAACCGCTACAATGCCACCGATTGTAAAGATGGTGCATCTGTAGCAACGGGCTTTTAACTGCCCCTGAAAATGCATTTCTAGGGGCGGTTCCGTTAGGAAATCCACCCCTAAAAATGGTATTTTCAGGGGCGGCTACTGCAACGCAACCGTCCTTGAAAATATATTTTTAAGGACGGCTGTGCCAATGCAACCACCTCTGAAAATGTATTTTTAGGGGCGGTAAACTGAACACTGCCTCTAAAATCCGTTTCAAACTTTTGAATTTGAAATTTCCCGCCATATTTGAAATCGTGTTTCCCACCAAATTTTAGACTAGATTGCAAATGATTCAAATTAGCGTAAAAAATACACAGTAGTGAAGTAGTTAACTGATACACACATGATCAACAAAGTATTTGTACCACAATTTCAAATACATTATAAATTACAAGTTAACATTAATTGTGCTGTTGGCCAAAGAATGAAAAGAATGGATGCAGGCATTTAGCGCGAAGAGACTCAAACTTGGGATGTGTTGCATACTTTGAGTCATGACCATAGAATAAGGCCCTCAGACTAAGAACCTCCTGCATCATGAACTTGCAAAAATCATCTTGAACTCCTTGGCATCGAAGTCCTTATGTTTCTAAAAGCGAACCTTACGTTTCTTGGATCTTCATGAAATTCTTTGTACTTGGCATCGAAGTCCTTCCACTATTGTGCGTCGGATGGGTAACATAGCACTCCGATGTGTTTCTTGCGTTTATCCAAAGCCCACCATCGCATGAGCTCTGTGTCCCTTTGGTTTGAGGACAAACGCCTCAAGCGGTCAATCGGTGATAGGTACCACATAATCAATGCAGGAATTCTCCTTTGGTTAGTATCATCTACTGCTAAGGTGTTGTTTTCCACTACAACGTTCTAAGAAGCGTCATTTTACTTTTCATCCTTCTTTCTCTTTTTCCCAGTGTTATTTGAACACCCCACGATAAAAGGATACAGTGGTTTGGACACGCATGTAGTCGTTCCACACCCATCGTCAGTGGAATGATAAGCTTCTTTGCTTGATATGTGTTGGTGGGCACCGAGTTTAGTTTAGGAAGCAGAACAGCCAACAGAGTCAATAGGTCGTTGAAGCTCCTATCGAACCAGCTATACTTAGCCTTCAAGATCAGTATGTCTAGCCCAAAACGTAGCAATGACCATCTTTTCTCACAACCCTTTTCCTCCTAGTACAAACGTTCTTTCCTTGCCTTATGTACCGTCTCCAAGTTATTTAGCCCTTTCAATAGCAATTCTTGTTCTACATAGCGCAACATGTCGTCTAGGAAGTCTTCTTCTTCCTCTTCTTCGTTGTCTTCAACATCATCCTCCCCACCACAACCTTCTCCACCACCACTGCCTTCGCCACCACCACCGCCTACAAACGTCATCTCCTATACCATCATGCATCATGACAAGGTGGGTATCCACATCTTCCCTTACTTCTAGTGCATCTGTAGATTCCTAGTTGCCTACTTCTGTACGTCTCTTACCATGATGATCCCAAATCTCGTAGTTCTCTATGAAACCCCTTCTTACTAAGTATGATCTTATCGTATTTGGATCCCGACATACTATACGGTTCCGACAGTCACAACAGGGACAATATATATTCTTTATCTGCTTAATCAAAGCGTGTCTTTTAGCAGCTTTAATAAAACCATTCACATATTGTATGTAGGAAGCTTCATGTCCTCGTTTCGTGTACATTCATGACTTGTCCATTTGTGCCCTTCGAAAAGAAAAGGTATATTTGTATCAAGGTATTATTCACGTAGAAATGTTGAATCAATTGATGTCTATTTTTTGATACAAATATTATATTATTCTATACCTAAAGCTTAAAAAATGATAAAGTAAATATAGAAATTAACTAGAGTTCATGTGAGGCAAGTAAGTTGGGTAAAAACGAGTCTAAATTGCTAGAAAAAATAAAAAATCTAACATCATGCATGTCTCTCTCTAGATCTGTAAGTGAAGTACATATAAAGTTTGAAAAGAGTTTAGGGATGCCACTATCTCACCTCTCAAACCCAACTCCTTCAAAGGTTCATAGGGCAAAACCTCCCCCCTTTATTTTTGCTATTTCTCGCCCTCCAAGTGAGCTGAACAATGGTGCTCAGCAGAATGTCCCAAGGAGGAAGAAGGGGTATTTAAGGGGCATTTTTAGGGGCGGTTGACTAAAGAGAACCGTCTCTGTTCATAAATTTGTAGGGGCGATTCTCTTAAGGAACCGTATTTGAACATAGGTCTCCTTTAGGAGCAGTTTTGTAAAGAGGACCGCCCCTGGAAATGGATCTTCAGAGGCGGTTCTCTTAACACAACCGCCCCTAGAAATAGACCTATTTGTAGAGGCGGTTCTCTTAAGGGAACCGCCCCTGAAAATGGATCTATAGAGGCGGTCACAGAGCTACAATGCCCCACAGCGTGGTTAGAGGCGGCATGCTAGTTGAACCGCCTCTGATAGAAAGGTGTGGTGTCGTTGAAAATCATTTCTGTACTAGTGAGGCCGGATCCGTCCCGTCGGCAGCGCGAACCCACCTTTGACAGAGAAGAGGGAGGGGCAGAGAAACCGGTGCTTGGAAAGGGAGGAGACTGCGGATGGTGCCCGGTTTTTGGGGCTCGCCACTGGCCGCCGCCAACGGCTGCAGCGGCCGGAGAGGTGGCAGGAAGGAGGGGGCGGTAGTGGCGCCGGCGAGCCCTCCGAGCCGCCCATTGGGGAGCTCTGGAGGGGACGTCCCGAAAGACTATCCCCTGTATGACGGGATCCTCTGATTAGTTCAAAGCTGGATCCTAGGAATGCTCACCTCCTTCCTCCGGGATAACTGGGTCATCTTCGCCTAGAAGCTAGCCGTCCGACCATTCAAAAGGTGAAATTTAGCTTTTAGCTAAAAAGCTTATATGAGCAATTCATCTAAAATTGAAAAAGCATTAACTAGGACCATGCAATACTCATTCACATACAACACGTAGAGCTTTACATCGCCTCTAAATCACTAACACACTGCTCAACATTGATTTCGTAATAAGGATTAAAGGCCTTATGTTAATTACAGGAATGGATCGAGTCCTTTGTTTTGATATCCTAATGATAGTCTAACATATAGTTTACATTCACGTCCTTGTCAGTTTGATAACACCCAACCCAATACCAATAGAGTAACCGAGTAAGTACAACCCAAAGCATCATCACGATGTGACTTTAGCTTGTCGTTAGATGCATCTCCTCGCGGAATCCACCCACTACAGATCGCTAAATCTGGCAATCTATACGGAGTGAGCAAAAGCAGTTTAATTTCTCTCGACGCACCCGACCCAAGCAAAAGCAATGGAGGCAGATTCGATGCCAATGACGATGGCCATCGTTGCCGCGTTTCTTGTATCGCTCCCGGTGCTGTATCGTCTCCTCTTCGCCAGCGCCAGCGACAGAAAGGCCCTCTCTCCCGGCTCCTTTGGCCTACCCGTCGTCGGACATACGCTTAGCCTGCTTCGCGCCCTTCGCGCCAACACCGCCGAGGACTGGCTCCGCCGCCCTCGTCGGGCCCTCCGCCAACAAGTTCGTCTTCACCAGCCCCGCGCTGACCACCATGAACAGCGAGGCCTTCAGCCACATGGTCGGCCGGCGGACGGTCCGCGACGTGGTCGGCGGTGAGCACGCCCGCGTCAGGGCCATGATGGTGCAGTTCCTCAGGCTGGACGCCGTCAAGAGGCACGTCGCCGGCATGGACGCCGAGGTCCGGCGCCACCTCGACGCGCACTGGCGCGGCCGGGGCAGCGTGGCGGTGATGCCGTCGATGAAGACGCTCACCTTCGACGTCATGAGCACCGTCCTTTTCGGGCTGGTGGGGAAGGACGCCGCCGCCGTCCGGCGGGAGCTGTCGGCGGAGTTCCAGCAGCTGGTGCAGGGCATCTGGGCGGTCCCGCTCAACCTGCCCTTTACCAGGTTCAGCCGGTGCCTGGCTGCGAGCCGTCGCGGGGGTCATCGACGAGAGGAGGGCCAAGCTGGAGCGCGGGGAGAGCTCGCCGGCCGACGACATCATCACCCACATGCTCTCCAAGGGCCTCCCCGACAAGGAAACGAAAAACGTCATGTTCCTCATGGTCGCCGAACACAACACGACGGCAGCCCTCATCACCTTCCTCCTCCGGCATCTCGACACCAAAAAAGACGCCTACTCCAAAGTTCTCCAAGAGCAAGAGGAGATCGCGCGGTGCAAGGCGTCCGGGGAGGCTCTGTCGTGGGACGACCTCTGCCGGATGAGATACACCTGGGCGGCGGCGATGGAGACGCTGCGGATGGTGCCGCCGGCGTTCAGCATGCTGAGGAAGGCGCTCCAGGACGTCGAGTACGGCGGCTACGTCATCCCCAAAGGGTGGCAGGTGATGTACGCCACCAACATGACGCACTGGAGCCCGGCCATCTTCCCGGACCCCGGCCGATTCGACCCGGAGCAGTTCGAGGACCCGTCGGCCATACCGCCCTACGGCTTCGTGCCGTTCGGCGGCGGCGCCCGCATCTGCCCCGGGAACGAGTTCGCCAAGGTGGAGACGCTGGTAGCCGTGCACCACATCGTGACGCGCTTCAGGTGGAAGCTCGCCGCCGGCTGCGACGGCAGCTTCTCCAGGTCGCCCATGCCGTACCCGTCTCAGGGCCTCCTCATCGACATCGAGCCTATCCATCAAGGAAACACCTCCCGGTGAAATTCATTTCAATTCAATGCAAATAAACCGTCCACGCACAAAGTCGCAGACAGCTTGACAAAATTACGGCTTCTGATTTAGCGCATGAATCGCATGATGAGAAATGATATATCGCAATCAGAGATTCAGAGGGGGTAATTCTGTTGTATACATTCATGTACAGATCACATCTGCTATTTTTCTCGAAGATCGCCATTTGCAATATAAAAAAGGGGATGAAGGACATGTCTGCAAGTTGATGGCAGTAGTATAGAGCAAGTAGGATGGTGGCCACTTCGAGCGTGTGCTGACAAAGTGACAATAATGCTGACATAAAAATACGGAATAACTAGCGTACGTCCAGTCCCAGGCCCGCGTCCAGACGAGGCAGCTCCGCCGCACACTGTCCCGTTCCCCGGGTAACGCCCGTGTAATAGGGGAGCTCGCCCGCTCGCCGTGCCCACAGGGCGTCTCAACCTCGTCACCCCCGCGTCACCTCCGTAGCCAGGTCTGCATCTCCGTCGCGCAGGGAGATGCCACAAGCTTTTGCTCCATGACCTCAGCGGGGCCAGCGGAGGCAGCATGTCGTACGGGGAACGCGTGCGCTAGCGCGGATGCCTATACATCCTCCGGTGGAGCGCTGCCGCCAGCTTAATTACAGCCGACGCTGCCATGGCTCCCGCACGAGCTCTCTCTTCTGTGCTAAACAACCCTACATTGAGATCTACTTTTACAACACTCAGATGAAACAATTGCGACATACTTTTGAAACAGATGAACATTTGGAACATAAACTTGGAAAATAGTCATTGTAATATATGCATCATCCAAATAGAACACTTACAATATGTCTAAACACATAAAACATATGGAACATGTCGTTGCAATATATGTGTGAAACATATACCAACATCCAGATCAAAATGCTTGCCATACTTCTAGAAGAGATGAAATATTTTAAACAAACGCTTGCAACATGCCTCTGAAACTCTCGCAACATATGCAACATGTGCAAACATCCCTGCTACTTTTGCAACATCCATAAGAAACAACTGCAATATACCTTTGAAACGATTTAAACACCTGAACCATACATTTGCAAAATAGGGGAGGGGAAGCCTGAGCTAGTAGATTCCAGCTGTCGGGTCAGAGCCGACGGCGAGCTGCGGTGCACGAGCACCACTAGCACCCAGCACTAGCAGCACGTGCAAGCACCACCACCAGCCAGCGCCACCAGCACCGACCTTGGCTTAGCCTGGCGGGCTGCGCGTGCTTTGAGAGGGAGTAGGCGGCGCAGCGCACGACCAAAGTGAGGAGCGAGGTGCGGGTGGAGCACGCGACGGGCAGGGGAGAGGAGTGAGGAGCGAGCGGCGTAGGGTCAGGGTGCGATGGGTGAAGGCCGAGAAGTGAGCGAGCGGTGTCTGGAATAAGAATAAGAGACGGAGGGAGTCAAAGTTGTGGTGCACGTCACACCACACGTCCGTCCGAAGGGAGTCGTTGGCGTCGGACATCCTGTTTGTAGCATTATCGATAAAAATATGACGAAGTGATGGGAATCACTTCAGTTACTGTAGTTCATGTCCATACTGAGCATGCCCATGAGTTCTTAGTCTATTGGCTACTGCTCGGCTGCGCAAATATTCACCATAGCTTCCTTCTTATTGGTACCATAACACGGTGTTTGGGTTGGCAAATCACCTAATCTACAATGAAATGATATGTTGCGAACACATAGTTGAGATGTGCCCATGTGGCTCGGTTGATGATGAGTGATTGTCAAGGTGAGTTTGATTTTGATAGAGTTTGAGACTAACCATGACGTGAGTTTGTGTTGTACAACATATCTCTTGGATTGTGGTGAACAGGTGTGGAGCACAGAGGTGGTGGTTGAAAGCGAAGGTGAAGGTGAAGGTTAAGCAGGTTCGTGCCGACGAACTAGGAGCCATGAAGGACGGACAACAATGCTTGGATTGAGGGACCGGAGAAGCCGGAGGACCAAACCTGACACCTAGGGTCATCGACAAATGCAAGTGTATATGGAGGAGTAGATCGTGTTGAACAAGTTAGGATGACGGTCTACCAAATCAAGCGGAGGCGCTAGAGGACTGATCGGTCTGGGCGACACGCGTCGAGATCACTTAGTTTTAGCCCGAAGGTCAGACTTCATACAAAACTCAAATCGAGCAGTTTTGTTGCAAAACTCGTGCTTGACAAATCGTGCAGAGGTGTGCTAAAAAAATCGTGCGGAGGTCAATTTTTCCTCAATCCCTAACAGAAGCTCCTCGAGGGTGAGGGCCATCCCCAACGGGAGCTGTTACAATTCGGCCGCTCGGACAGAAGCCAACCGCTGGTAATTTTTGGCTGCGCATGGTTGCGTCCGGCTCACCCGCGTCGTTCTCATGGCCCAGGCCTTCCACTCCATTTGCGGCGCACCCCTCGTAGCTACGAAAGCAAGCCTAGGGCCCATCCCATGTCGCTCTCATGGCCCACTCCTTCCACTGCTCCATTCGCGGCCCACCCTCGTCCATGGACGAGCGCAGAGTATATCACGTGAACGCATAGAGAGGAGGAAAAAAATATTAGAAGAGAAATATTTAAAAAGTATCAACAAAAATAATATGTGGGAGAGGTTGAAAATTAGACTAAAAAATGAAGACAACCATTCCTCACCATTACACCATGTGGATGTTTTGTTTTTGAACATCCATGTGGATGTTTTGTCTTACTTAAATGTTTACACTATTATAAATCTATCAAACTATTTAAATTTAAGACAAAAGTATTCCACCCTCACAAGAATAATGGTTTAGATAAAAATATACAGCTCATTTGGGATCGGCCTTAAGGGCATGCTAGGCTTTCCTTCTAAGGGCTTCATTCATCCATGGTGCAGCAGGCGCCAGCAGTGCAATGCGCAGGGGGCCCTTCCTAATTACTTTTTTCAGCCCAGTTATCTCCTCTTCGGCTCCGGCGAGGCGGCGACGGCGGTCGGCGGCGGTGGCTTCTTCGCTGATCAGTGATCACCCTGCGGGGACCGGGGACACGGGGGAGCAGCTGCAGTTCCGCCAAACGCCTAAGGTCACCTCTCCCTCCATCCCTCTCTTGTCCTTCTCTGGGGAGCAAAAATTCTAGTAGGTTTGGATGGATTTCACTTTGGGGTTTCCTGCCAAACCGCGGGCAGTTCAGAGTCTTCGGAAATCGAATCAATCGGTCTTTGTTTCACGTGTGAATCTTTCATCGCCTAATTTATTTCCGTGGTCGACAAATTAATGTAGATGATTTTATTTGTTCCGTTCTGTGGTTGCAAGGTTCAGTCTCGGTACAGTTCAATTCAACAGCATGTACAAACTGGACAAAATTAAGCAGTCAGGTGAGAATACAACCGTCCCGATTGCTAGCCAGGCTGCATTAGGTATTGCCTAACAAGCAGGTTTTTTTAATGTTGATTACTATGTGTCTATGTCCTATGTCTCTAGCTTTCTCTATCAATGTTAGCAGAGTAAGCGATGTCGGGAGGACTTTACCGATGGTAAGACTTTGCAGGGTGTCCTTTTACAGACTTGGAATGAGAAGTAATGTAATCATGATGCATGCTTTACAGTTATATATGTAGCAGGAAAGTCTATAGATTGTGCATCAGCATTCTAGAATCTAGACCATATATATGTACAGTTTTTGTACGATGTAGTTTTCTGTCTATTTTTAAGTACTTTCTGCACATGATCTTTTACTTCTCTTATCACACTTAATGTAGACTAATCGGTGACACACCAATGTCCTTTTTCTTGTCAGCACACATGATTTACACCCATATATTCAATAAAAGGACTTTGGTTTCATTTCTCACTTTTCTTCATGCCCATATGTCTTCCGGGATCATTGGCGAGTTCATTGAGGTAATCTCAAATGCCCTTCCCATTTCAACATCTGTGAACTCTGTCAAATATTCTGGCATGTCAGGCACCATGAATAGGCTTTCAAAGCTTTCATCCTGAATTCCGTGGGCACCGGCATTAACAAACGTTGAGCTACTGCTTTGGTTTTGACTGGCGATTGGCACACTGTCGTGTGTTGTTGCCTCAACAACACATGGATGAACTATGCCATCGCTCTTGCAAATGTGCTGGTCATAGTAGTCAACATTGAACAATCTCACCGTTCCATTTCCATCATTTTCCTTCTGTTGCACTGTCTTAGTTGCAGGACACCCTTGTTCTTTACTATAGGCACATCTGTAGTAGCTCCTGGTTAACCATATCGGCATTAGACCTTTTTTTGGATATATTGAAAATAGGATCATTTTTGTTATTTACAGTTACATACTATTAGATATGTGTGGAGCATTTTTGAGCTGCACGATGCAAAAATCTATCTATCCACATATATATTTTTTGAACGAAAATGGCAAGAGCTCTGCCTTTTTTTCAATTAAGAGAGAAAGGAGAGTTCAAAGAGCACAATAGTAAAATATCCAATATAGAACATAGTAAATGCATACATTAATGCAAATGTTTTTTTTCCCACATACCTAGAATGCTTTGCTTTGGAGATCCACTTCTGTCCATACTTCCTCCATTGATATCCATCAAAGTGTGGTGCTTGTGTCACAACTGAACTTATGTGTTTTGCATTCTTCCTACCATCACCAAGAGAAGCAATCAAAATTTTAAGCCCTAGCGGATGATAAATAAGGATATGCTTCTATTACCACTTACCTTCTCTTGTTTCCACGGCCCTTGTTCTCCTCCAATAATATGTGATTCTCCACGTTATTCTCACCTCCTTTTCTTTTATATTTGGTAAGAATGGCCTGTTTCTCGCTGTTATCACCAAGTTCCAGAGAAGAGATAATCTTACTTGAGCCAACTGAATACTTCTTCAAAGAGTCGCTGTACGAGCTTTGCTTGCCCACTGTGGGGATCAAGTATTGGTAGTACAAGGTCATGTAGGTTCATCATGAGAGCCCTTTGGTGTTCAACTTCATTGATGACCTCTTTGCAGCCACCAAGATTGGAAGATTCAAGGATGTTCATCATGTGATGGTTTCTCAATATATGTATACATATAAGTAGCTAATAGTTGGATTGTTGGAATTGAGGGTGCAAGATAATTGCAGTTTTGGGCATCTATTTATAATAGCAAATGGCAGCACACAGTCTGAGAGCATGGTGTAGGGAATCAGTTATTGTTCAAATTTTCTCACTAGAAAAAGGACTAGGGAGCGTACTGTCTCTATCCAACAGCATGCCAGAACAAGGACTAGGGAGCGTACTGTCTCTATCCAACACCCTGCCAGAACAAAACATGGCAATATTCAAGATCGTGTTTTTTACATAAATTGGTAAGAGGTTTTGATGGCTTATAAGACTTGTGAGACATATTTGTCATCATTAGGGATGAAAGCGGTTGGTATATACGTACCCCGTACCGTCCAGCATCATTTTCTACTTTTGATCCGATTGAATTCGTATTTCTGGACAAATCCAAAATTGGTAAGAAATATGATATGCCAAATTTGAAAATGGGACCGAAACGGTTTAGGTGTTAGTTTTTTTACTTTTCTGTTTTTTATTCGGGGTATTATACTGTTTTTGGCCCACTAGAAGTCCAACTCAACTATGGCAAGGCGCAACCTTAGAAAAATTGTATATTTTTCATACGATCTTGGATGAAGATGATTTTTGTATAAAAGTTGTAGCTCTCGACGAGATATACAACTTTCTAGTTTCAAGTTTTTTCATTTGAAGTCATTAAGATGGTCAAAAATTTAAACAAAGTTCCAGCAGTATATTAATCGTATACAAGCATTTGTTGCCTTAGAAAAATCATTTCTTTCTTATATGGTGTCAAATAGAGATACTTTTTATATGAAAGTTGTAGAACTTGTTAATTGTTATGCACCTAGTCATACACTTGTTTATTGTTATGCACTTGGTCCTACGGGTCAGTATAATTTCGCTCGAGTTAGTTTGTTTTTGAAATTGTTGATATTCCGTAAGTTCGTGCTCATTTTTGTGCCCAGCTTACCGCTTTCTTTTTCCTTTTCGTATTCAAATGTAGAAGTAGAAAATGGTTGAGGGGTTTTCTGACTGATTTCGTCCGTTTTCGTCCCTTGCCATCATGCATTGCCTTACTTCACTGTGTGATGGTTCTTAGGGGACACGTGTAATGAAGTAGTGTTTTATTTATATGATTGGATGATGATTAGATGCCACATTAGTTGGTATATATTAGTTTTATTACTTAGATGTAGTTTATTAGATTAGATTGCATGCATAAAAGAGATCAAATGATGTCTTTATATTCATATAAACATAATACAGTAGAGTCTGTGCATGAAAATACATTTGTATGTGAATTGCTGAGTGCTGACTCTATAAATTGTTTGATTTGTGAACAAACGTTTCTGTTAGGTCGCTGGTTCAGGTTGAAAAGGGATCGCTAGTTTGCAGGTATGTTTTATTGATATGGACAGGGAGTTGTGGCCAGTGAAGAGGACTTGACAAAATTATGCATGATGCATGTCGATCATGTACCTATATCACTCACATGACAGAGACATTCAGAAATGATGTACATACATATATGGCCAATAATTCTAGTTGTTATAAAGAGCAATATTGTCATTAATCCGCTGGTCCCGAAGATAGGAACATATATGGTTTGGCTCTAATGGCATGTCTCAGAAATTATACCTAGTACTAGTATATACATATAGTTTGGTGGTTTTTGGTATTTGGATAGGTCTGCGTGCTAAATTGAATTAGTTATTTCGAAGTTTATATAGCAGACATGTATGCTATTCTGAAGTGTTGAAGTTTAAGTGCTAAGTAGGTTATGGCACCATTTATGATCAGTTTGATTAAACTTTTGTGTAGATCAATTGCTATATGAAAGTCAGTTTATATCAATCCTTCATATCTGCATGAGAAAAGTACTAACTACGGTTGATATGGATGGTAGTCTATTTGATTAAGCTAAGTAATTGTCAAACCATGAAAACTCCATGTGTGGTTACGAATCCTAGATATTTTCTTTTCTCCGACCGGCAGGAGAGCTGGTCTATTACATATATACTAGAGGTTGCAGTCAAGACAATGCAGTATACTTTCGCACTAGCTACCAGAATGGGCCATTGAGATTCTGAAACAATGATGAGCAGAAAAAGTCCACACACAAAACAACGACATATAGACCAAAGCGAAAATATTTTGTCATATGAATCATGTTTTGCGCGCGGATAGCACTACTTAGATCAACTGTAGCCTTGAATTGGGTTTCGCTGGACCACCATCATTTTCAACAGAGAAGCAAACAAAAAAGTGATATGTGGTGAACATGTAGGATTCCTGAGTACCAAATGAATGTCATACGTTTGAGCCAAACTAAATTGTGACAGAACATAAGAGATGTCTAGTCACCAGATCTTTACCTATATGAGAAATAGCATCAAACCCTGTCTGCTCGTCTTCATGCAACCTGGCTGTGCCTGCTTCTAACTTTGAGGTCCAAATATTCAAACATGAACCTAAAATCTTCTATCTAGGATGTGGACCACGAGTCCCCACCTTGATATGTGTACAATCATGCAAGAGAGGCCTTATATTGCCAACCTATCCTCTGCCCCCTACCATATGCATGGCCAATGGACAATGGTTTCTGATGAATCAGCATACTTGGCACATCTGATATACTAGGCACCAAGATTCCAAGAATGTGCTAGTAGTGAGACCACACGGCTCAGCGTATTGACAGCTTGTGGTGCAAAGTTTTGCACTTTGTGGCGAGCCGCAAGCACTTGGAAGATGTGTGAGTGATGGTGACAAAAAGCGGAATAAAATTCATGCATGTGTTTCCAAAGGCACTACCAGCCAAGGTTACAAAAGACAGCTAGATGCTCTCTAGGCGATGGCCCTCCACCTAGAGCCTAGGCGTGCCTAGGCGTTAGCATATACACATATATGTTTAATTTGAAAAATAAAAAGAAATAAGAAATAAGTGGACCTTATTGAAGAGAAAGGCCCATCAAACAGACCAAAGCCTAAGTCTGAAGTACTCCCACTCCACTAACACCTTATCCCTAGGTCTTCCTTCACGGCCTGATTGGTCTCCTGCATCAGCCGTCGCCACCGGTTCATCTCCCTCCCTTGCATCTCCCCCTCTCTCTCTAGTCGCGCCCGCCACTGCCCGCACACGCACACACCCGCCGCCGCCCACACGTGCCCATGCCCGCCGTCCAACTTCACCCGACGCTCCTCCTCCCCCACCACTGTTGACCTCCACCCGATGTCCCTTCCTCCCCCACCGCCGCCCAACGTCTACGTCGCGCCTGCACGCGTCCCTGCATTAGGTGGAGCTGCGTGCATACCGCTGCCGACGGGCTTGCGCCGCCGCCTAGGGTACCGCCTACCCCCCCCCCTAGGAAAGGCGAAACCCCTCCGCCCAGTGCAGCGCCTAGAGAGCAAAAAAAAAATGTTCCTTGAGAGCATTTGATTTTCGTTGTCGTAGGTCCCACTCCCATTCCTCTTCTCTGGGTTGTTCAAGCTCAGTTTTTTCCTATCCCTAGATCATTTCTAGGGAGTTGTGTTGCTAGATCCTCTGGGCCTTGGGATTAGCCTGTATTGTGTGCTTTGAACTCTCTTTTTCTATCTTAATTAAAGGTAGAGCAAATGCCATTTTCGTTCAAAAATAATTGTTGATGATGTTCCCATTTCTGTAGTAGTGTGGTATAGAAAAATGTGTAATCATAGACACATGAATCATATAAAAATGTGTGAGCATAGCTCTTCATGAAGAGCTATCTATCATTCTCTCTCCTTCTTATTAAATAAAATAATATATGAGATAGCTCTTTAACACTGTTAGAGCTGCCCTTAGCGTTTTTGCCTACTAGTTTTTATGCCCGTGCATTGCAATGGGATACAAAATTGTAAAACATGATTTGCTCTTGAACTTGGCTAGCCTAGGTTCGTATTTGTGTCTACCAAGATGTTTCTTAATTTTACTTCAAAATTTAGGCAAAATCCTTGTTGATGGGCAATCATCTAGGGATGCATTTATAATATTGTACATACGCACAGAAGAGTAATGTCACCCTAACAAGATTTATTGATTCATAAACCTTTTAGAACCAATCATCTCTTTGAAGTACTATAAGTTTGCTTCCATAGTCCATAGATCACCCATTGAGAACAAAACAGTCGATTACTCGATTAACACAACCATCAAGGAAATCCATCCATACAAGCTAGGAACACAAACAAAAATGAATTCAATCCGGCCATGTACACCAGCAACGCCTTGAGCCACCTCGACCCTGGCACCCTGCTGCTATGATGCTCGGGTGCCATGACATCCCACCGTGCAGGAAGACAGTTAGAGCAAACCACAGCTCACCATGGGCGATGAAGATAGTAAGGAGTTGGGATGAGCTGGGTACTTGCCGGAGAAGGGAGCAACAACCACCAGCACATCCATACCCCCTCTTGCAGTACCCAATTGGGATCTCCCGCAACTCCAGAAGAGTCCTGTTGGTGCGACAGTGCGGCTGAAGGTAGCGTGGTGCTAGGGAGGTGGTGACGCGCGGCTTTGGGGTGCGCCGCTCTAGAGCATTGAGGCACAGCTCAGCTTATTGGCCGACAAGGGGCAGACATAGAAGCGCGACACCGTGCACCGACCGCTTTGACAATAGTGGTGTCAGGGCATGCATGTGGCGGAAACGACAGGAGCGGTGACTAAGGGTGAAGGGCCCACCTATTGGCACGCAAAAAAATTGCCAGTAGGGAGAGGTATTAGTGCAGGGCGATGGTGAAACCGGCTGCACGATAACATCTCGGTCTTTTTAGTTGTAGAGATAGAGATAGACTGGGTAGATAAGTCAAGCATATGGAACTCCATGTGCCAAGTCGCGTTGGGATTCCAATCAGCTTGGAATGTTATATTTGTAACACCATATATCAGGTTGGGCAATTGGTTTTAACCGAGATTTCGGTTCGGTTTCTTCTGTTCCCATAAACTTCGGTTTCTAGCAACCAAAAGCCGACCGGTTGCTGGTAGAATCAAGAACCGACAAATTCAGTTTTGGTGTTTTCGGGTTTGGTTTTCGGTTCCACTGAACAAATTTGATAGGACATAGAACTACATGAGTCGCGTTGCCTTGCTGCCTTGCTCACATGCCGATCGAGCGCAGAGGAGCCACGTTATGCTGCCCCCTAACCCCGCCCGCACCCTGCGCCGCGAGCCTCGCTGGCCGCCACGCCCTCGTGACTGAGGCATCTTGCCACCGCACGCCGCGTAGGCCACCACTCAGGAGCCTCGCCGCCCCCTATTGCACGCCGCAATGGCCAGCGCTGGGGCACTGACGTAGACCCGCACTGTCCCATGCCCTGCCCTCCCTAGCCCTCACCACTGAAGAGTTGCCTGCCAGTGGCGGCATGCGCCTGCTGCCGCCGAGGAATGGAGGAAGGAGATAGGGTTGGGCACTTGCCACTTGGGCTTGGGGTGAGTGGAGAGTGGATAGTGGAGTGCTTGGGCTAAGGAGTGGCCGAGTGGAGCTATTGGGCCTTCAGGGGTATTGGCTCCTAGTGCTGGTCTGTTGCGAACGCTCGAGAAATTTACATTTTTACCATACGACACTTATAAATTTATTAGATGAGAGAAGTTTTAACATCTATTTTATCACTTTTGCACATGTGGCACGCCACATCTGCCTGACATGTTGGCGCCCAGTCAGCATGGGCACGCGAAATGTCCTTGCTGCCCTGCCTGGCTCCCCTCTCTCCCTCTTCGACAGCCGGGTCCCGCAGCTCCTGTCACTGCCAAGTGGGCCCCACTCATCAGCTTTGTCGCCCACCTCCTGCAAACTCACACATCTCCCTGATCTCCTCCGTTGGTCACAATGCTGCACACGACCCCTGCTCCATGGCCTTCACCGGTGCTGGAGAAGCTAGCCTCGCGCATGACGTGGCTGACACTAGGGTCGTCAAGGATGGAGATGATGAGTTGCTTGAGCTCAATCTTGACGGCGAGCTCTGCCCAGGCGCAGGCGAGCTCAGCTAGCGACGGTGCTGGTGGCCCTGGCCACAGGTGAGGTCGGCCCCGGTGCCACGGCAGGCCCTAGCTGCGGGTGAGCTCAGAACCGGCGGTGCGGCAGGCCCTGGCCGTGGCCGAGCTTGGCCCTAGCGGCGTGGGCGAGCTTGGTCCCGGCGGTGCGGGCGCCCTGGCCACGGGCGAGCTCATCCACCTCCACGCCCTGCTGGTACCGCTTGTGGTCGTCATCCCTGCAGTGCTTCCACGACGCCACCACCATGAACCAGCGGTGCCCCAAGCTCCTTTGCCGTGGCGGTGCCCATCTGGGAGAGGCGGGTGCGTGCCTTTTCCCATCGACGGGAGCTTACCGCGGCTGGCTACCCAGTGCTGCCGTACTCGCACGTGGCCACTGCCTGCGGAGCTCGCTGCACTCACCATAGCCACCCAGCCCCACCCAGCTCGCACGCGGCCTCCCGCCTAGAGATGGGAGCCCGTAGCCCGTCCGCGTCGCCGCTCAAGCCAGCTGCCGCCCACGTGCAGCCTTGACCCCTCCCGCGCTCGCGTCGTCACCCAGCTCCGCCGCCCATGGACCTAAAGCTCGCCCACGGACGGGGCCACCTGCGCCGCCTTCGAAGCCAAGCTCGCCTGCGGCTAGGTCCACCTACGCCACCGAGCTCACCCGCAGCAGGGCCGCGCCCACCCTTGCTGGCAGGTGGAGCTTCTTTGCTCCCATCCAGGTGCTGGAGGTGGAAGACGAAGCTGACGAGTGGGGCACACCAGGCAGTGAGAGGGAGCTGCAGGACCTAGCTGTCAGAGAGACGGAGAGAGAGGAGCAGGTCAGGGGCAGCAAAGACATTTCGTATGCCCATGTGTCAGGTACCTTAGAACGGGGTACCCCAAGCAAACATCGAAAGGGTCGCTAAAGTCCCATCTAAAAATAAAATAAAATAAAAACTAGAAGGTAAGTCGTGGGTCCCTCACCCGCCTCGACCGAGCCCACTGGGTCCTCCACCTCCTCGCCTCGAGCCTCGAGCAGGAGGTCTCAGCATCCTCACACAAGCTCCGCTTCGTGCGAGGCTCCCCGGGGAAGGCCTCGGCAGGAAACGCCGTCTCCGCCTCGCCCGAGGCTCTCCACAGAAGGCCTCGGCAGGAGCCTGATCTCCGTCTTGCGCGAGGCCTCATTCTCCGTGTCGCTCGAGGCCGGCTCATCCGCAGCCCGGCACCCCCCGCCTCAGTCAACCTCCCGACAGCACGTCATGTCTCATTAATACTCCAACCACTCCCGCAATCTCAGTCGGACGGTGGCTCAACGCCACAGAATGGCCGACGCGACCCGAGGTCGCATCAGCGCCATACCAGCCGGGACAGGGCACGGTGGGGATTACCGGCCACTGTGTCCTGACACTGTGTCCACGATCCGCGCCATACCGGCTAGGACAAGGTACGATGGGGATTACCGGCCACTGTGTCCTAACGCTGTACCCACGATCAGCCGCCCGCTCAAGACCTCGGCACTGTACACCAGGGCCTCGGTGATCTTGGGGTTCGTGCCTGCCAAGACCTCCCCACCGCAGTGCAAGCCTCGGCACCAACTAAAGTCCTGGTCTCGCGCACAGCCCGTCCCATTAGTGCCCTACTGGTCGGGATAGGGCACGGCGGGGATTACCGGCCACTGTGTCCTAACACTGTGTTCACGATCCGCGCCATACCGGCTGGGATAGGGTACGATGGGGATTACCGGCCACTGTGTCCAAACGCTGTACCCCCGATCAGCCGCCCGCTCAAGGCCTCGGCACTGTACACCAGGGCCTCGGCGATCTTGGGGTTCGTGTTGGCCGAGACCTCCCCATCGCGGTACAAGCCTCGGCACCAACTAAGTCCCGGTTTCGCGCACAGTCCGTCCACAGTGGCTTGCACGTTCGCCGACGCGTCCACTCCGAGGCATTCCCGGGGCTCCCACGACGCACAGGATCTGATGGGACGACCACGCCGCCCCAGTACTCCAAGGACGGACCGCTCCTACGACCACGCCGCCACAGGAACAGGCCACAGGGCTCGGACGTGCCACCCCTATTGGCATGACGCCGCATAGTAATACATGTACGGTCCTTGTCCTCCCTTCAGCTATAAAAGGAGAGGACTTGGGCCACTTAGAGGATGGGGGAACACACTCGCACATATTCCAGCCGCTTGAGAGCAACGTCTCAAACGGCCCACACGACACCCTGCTGAGACCTAGGACTAGCTCCTTCTCTCCCTTAGCTCGTAACCCCCTACTACGAGCACTTCGGTGCAAGGAATACAAGTTCGATCTCTCAGACTGGACGTAGGGCACCGATTGCCCGAACTAGTATAAATCTTGTGTCTCTTTGCATCACCATCCGGAATCGGGAGCACGCAGAACAAATTCACTAGTCGGCTGAGGACCCCCCAGTCCGAAACACCGACAGTTGGCACGCCAGGTAGGGGCGGCTGCATGTCGGTTTCGTCATCCCAGCAGGTTCCGGATGGCAGACCCCGTACGACCATTGCGTCTTAGCACCGTGGTTTGGTTCGGGAGCCTAGAGTTCATGTCTCTAGGGCATGAGCACGACATGGTGCTCCTCACTCCTCGAGCCCCACCAACCGATGATGAAGTTACGCCCCGGCAGCCCAGGCGCGGGCGGCGTCCGGGCGGCCGCTCTCGCCGCGCTCGCCAAGCACGGCACGAACAAGGCCACCCCAACGCTACGTGAATCCGGGGTGACACGCCACCCCCACCGATATCCTATGACCAGCTGTTGGCACATGGTCCCTGGCTGGGGACCTGCCTAGCCTGAGCTTGGACAAAGGAAACTTGCCTGTGGCATGCGGCGATGCCCGGTCGTCAAGCTCCGCTCCACCACTCCCTGAAGAGCCGACCCCGGTGGGGCAGAATCTAGAGACGGCACCGTCCCCATACCCCTTTGGGTTGAGAGATGCCGCCGCCTCTTACGCCTACGCTTACTCTGCCGCTCACGAGCACCCCTCAGAACACCGCCAGCGCTTCGCTCTCGACCTGAGCACCCACTCCGACTCCTCGGACGAGGACGAGGCATGGCCTGGGGTAGATTTTTCCGGACTCCACAACCTTGGGGCTTTGCGCCTGTTCTTGGCTGCAAGCGACTACTGCTTCGGCTACTCTGACTCCGACGACGAAGGCACCTACGACCCCACTCGCGAATGTTTTCATGTCAGGCTCGGGATGCCGAGAATGGGCGAAGAGGACGAGGGGGCAGGTAGCCGTTCCCCGCTCCGCCCCGACGCGGGCGTCGCTACACCTCCACGCGCCGTCCTGCCGGCCGCACGAAATGAGAACGTTGCTCTTGCGCGACCTCAGCGCCCAGACCTAGAACAGCTCCGTGAGCTCCAGGCCAAGGTTGAGCAAGACCAACTCCTTCTACAGCAGCTTCGAGACTCTCTCGAACAGGAACAGCGAGGTCGCGATGAAGGCGGGGGAGCCCGACGGAGGGCCCTCGACGTGCATCACCGCATCCATAACGACGAAGGGAGTGAGCAACCCCCGGTCTTCAATCACGCTAGCCAGAACGTTGCGGCTGCGGCAATGCTAGTTCGTGCAATGCCTGAGCCTTCTACCACGGAGGGGCGGTGGGTCCACGGCGAGCTCCGAGATCTCCTAGAGACCGCCGCGGTTCAGCAGGCCAAGAGTTCCGCCTCCCGACGGCACGGGGGCGTCTCGAACCTGCCCGCGGCACCGCCTCGGCAGGACAGGGAAGCCTCGGCTCGTCCCGAGCCTGCTCGAGCACCGATAGCCCATAGGGTCCCCGTGCTTCTTGACCGCCTCGACAATCGACACGAGGTGCAGGGAGACCACGAGGTGGTCGGCCGACGACGATGCCACGATGGTGAGGGGCTCGCCTGAGGCTACCATGTGCACCGAGGTGGCCGCTACGACAGCGAGGAAGACCGCAGTCCTTCTCCTGAGCCTCCTGGCCCTCGAGTCTTTAGCAGAGCTATCCGTGTCGCCCAGTTCCTGGCCTGTTTTCGGCAACCAGCCAACCTCGCGAAATACAGTGGTGATACCAACCCCGAACTCTGGCTTACCGACTACCGCCTGGCCTTCCAGCTAGGTGGTGTGGATGATGACCTACTCATCATCCGTAACCTCCCCTTGCTCTTGTCAGACTCGGCGCGAGCCTGGCTCGAGCACCTCCCTCCCTCACAAATCCACGACTGGCGTGACTTGGTTAGGGTCTTCGTTGGGAATTTCCAGGGCACATACGTACGTCCCGGAAACTCCTGGGATCTTAAGAGTTGCCGCCAGAAACCAGGTGAGTCTCTCCGAGATTTCATCCGGTGCTTCTCCAAGCAGTGCACCGAGTTGCCCAGCGTCGGTGACTCAGAGATCGTCCAGGCTTTCCTCTCCGGCACCACCTGCCAAGACCTGGTGTGGGAGCTAGGTCGGAACGTGCCACGCACCGCTGCTGCGCTCCTCGACATCGCCACCAACTTTGCCTCGGGCGAGGAGGCCGTCGGTGCCATCTTCCCCGATAGCGACGCCAAGGGAAAACAGAGGGACGAGGCCCCCGATGCCTCGGCCTCCCACCTCCCTAAGAGAAAGAAGAAGGGGCGCCTAGGGAAGCAGGAGGTCATGGAGGCTGATTTGGTCGGGGCCGTAGAATGCAAGAATCCCCAAGGCCCCAAAGGCCCTAGGCCTTTCGACGATATGCTCAAGAAACCATGCCCTTATCACCAAGGCCCGGTCAAGCACGCCCTCGAGGATTGCTCCATGCTGCGACGTTACTACGCCAGGCTCGGGCTCCCCGATGACGACGCCAAGCAGAAGGGCGCCGGCGACCAGAACGAGGACAAGGACGACGGGTTCCCCGAGGTACGCAATGCCTTCATGATCTTCGGCGGGCCCTCGGCATGCCTTACGGCGCGGCAGCGCAAGAGGGAACGCCAAGAAGTCTTCTCGGTCAAGGTAGCCACCCCCCAGTACCTTGACTGGTCTCGAGAGGCGATCACCTTCGATCGAGATGACCACCCTGACCATGTTCCGAATCCTGAGCAGTACCCGCTGGTTGTCGACCCAATCATCGGCAACACCCGACTCTCCAAGGTGTTGATGGATGGAGGCAGCGGCCTCAACATCCTCTACGCCAACACCCTGGAGCTCTTAGAGATCGATCGGTCGAGGCTCCGAGGTGATGTCACACCCTTCCACGGCATCGTGCCAGGGAGGCGCACGCAACCCCTCGGGCGCATCGACCTTCCTGTCTGCTTCGGCACCCCCTCCAACTTCCGCAAGGAAGTCCTCACCTTCGAGGTAGTCGGATTCGGGGGAGCCTACCACGCCATTCTGGGGTGGCCGTGCTACGCCAAGTTCATGGCAGTGCCCAACTATACCTACCTCAAGCTCAAGATGCCAGGCCCTAGTGGTGTTATCATGATCGAGTCCACATACGAACATGCATACGACTGCGACGTTGAATGCATCGAGTACGCCGAGGCTCTTGTGGAGGCCGAGACCCTCATCGCCCACCTCGACCAACTCAGTGGCGAGGTGCCTAACTCCAAGCGTCGCGCGGGGGCGTTCGAGCCTGCGGAAACCATGAAACTCATCCCGGTCGACCCCGCCTGCCCCGACGACCGGGCGCTGAGGATTGGCGCCACCCTCGACATCAAATAGGAAGCCGTGCTCGTCGACTTCCTCCGTGCGAATGCCGACATATTTGCATGGAGTCCCTCAGACATGCCAGGCATACCGAGGGAAGTCGCCGAGCACGCCTTGGACGTCTGAGCCGGCTCTAGACCGGTGAGGCAACGCCTGCGCCGCTTCGATGAGGAAAAGCGTAGGGCCATCGGTGAGGAGGTGCAGAAACTGCTGGCGGCCGGGTTCATCAAGGAAGTATCCCACCCGGAGTGGTTGGCTAACCCCGTGTTAGTTAGGAAGAAAAGTGGGAAATGGAGGATGTGCGTAGACTACACCGGTTTGAACAAAGCCTGTCCAAAGGTCCCTTTCCCATTACCTCGAATCGATCAAATCGTTGATTCCACCACAGGGTGCGAGACCTTGTCTTTCCTCGATGCGTATTCTGGTTACCATCAGATCAAGATGAAAGAGTCCGACCAGCTCGCGACTTCTTTCATCACACCATTCGGCATGTACTGCTACGTGACGATGCCCTTCGGCCTCAGAAACGCAGGTGCCACGTACCAACGATGCATGACCTAGGTCTTTGGCGACAACATTGGGCAGACCGTCAAGGCCTATGTAGACGACATCGTGGTCAAGACCAGAAAAGCCGAGGGTCTCATCGACGACTTAAGAATAACCTTCAAATGCCTTAGAGAGAAGGGCATCAAGCTCAATCCCGAGAAGTGTGTGTTCGGGGTCCCCCGAGGCATGCTCTTGGGATTCATAGTCTCGGAACGCGGCATTGAAGCCAACCCAGAGAAGGTCTCGGCCATAACCAGCATGGGACCAATCAGAGACCTCAAGGGAGTGCAGAGGGTCATGGGATGCCTTGCGGCCCTGAGCCGCTTCATCTCACGCCTCGGCGAAAAAGGGTTGCCTCTGTACCGACTCTTGAGAAAGTCCGAGCGTTTTTCTTGGACCCCCGAGGCCGAGGATGCCCTCGACAGACTCAAGAGGCTGCTCACCAATCCTCCCATCCTGATACCCTCGGCCATGGACGAGGCCCTCTTACTCTACGTCGCCGCAACGACCCAAGTGGTCAGCGCCGCCGTAGTGGTAGAGAGGCAGGAAGAAGGGCATACTCTACCCACCCAACGACCTATTTATTTCATCAGCGAGGTGCTCTCCGAGACCAAAGCACGCTACCCCCACATCCAGAAGCTGGTCTACGCCGTGGTCCTGGCCCGGCGCAAACTACGCCACTACTTCGAGTCGCACCCAGTGACTGTGGTATCATCCTTCCCCCTGGGCGAGATAGTTCATAACTGGGAGGCCTCGGGCAGGATAGCCAAGTGGGCTATCGAGCTTATGGGGGAAACCTTGACCTTTGCGCCTCGAAAAGCAATCAAGTCTTAGGTCTTGGCCGATTTCGTGGCTGAATGGACAGATACCCAACTACCACCCGCTCAAATTCAGACAGAGTGCTGGACCCTGTACTTCGACGGATCCCTGATGAAGACCGGGGCAGGCGTGGGCCTGCTTTTCATTTCGCCCCTCGGAGTACACATGCGCTACATGGTGTGGCTCCACTTCACCGCCTCCAACAACGTGGCCAAATACGAGGCCCTCATCAGTGGCTTGCAAGTCGCCATCGAGCTTGGGGCACGGCGCCTCGACGTTCGAGGCGACTCGTGGCTCGTCATAGATCAAGTGATGAAGGAGTCAAACTGCCTCGACCCCAAAATGGAGGCTTACTGCAAGATGGTACGACGCCTAGAAGACAAGTTCGACGGTCTCAAACTAAATCATGTCGCGCGGAAGTACAACGAGGCCGCCGACGAGCTGGCAAAGATGGCCTCGACACGAGCCCCGGTCCCCCCGAACGTCTTCGCCAGAGACCTCCACAAACCTTCCATCGGCTGCATTTCGACAACAGAGGAGGGCCCACCTGTGGAATCCATGGCAAAGCCCGACGCCCCCTCTGCTGCCGAAACCCCCTCGACCGAGCCTGAGGTCATGGAAGTCAACGCCGAGCCTCCGCAGACTAATCAGGACGCGGATTGGCGAGTCCCGTTCCTCGATTGGCTTGATCGGGGGGAGCTTCCTGACGACAGAATAGAAGCACGATGGCTTGCGCGCTGAGCCAAGACCTATGCCCTCTACAATGGCGAATTGTACAGGCGAAGTCCCTCAGGTGTCCTCCAACATTGTATCAGTTCCGAAGCGGGCCAGGCCCTGCTTTGGGACTTACACGCAGGCGCCTGCGGGCACCATGCGGCGCCTCGAACGCTCGTGGGGAATGCTTTCCGCCAAGGGTTCTACTGGCCAACGGTGGTCGCTAACGCTACCAAGCTGGTACGCTCCTGCGAAGGATGCCAGTACTATGCCCGGCAAACACATCTCCCGGCCCTGGCCCTGCAAACCATCCCCATCACATGGCCATTCGCCGTGTGGGGTCTCGACATGGTCGGGCCTCTGCAAAGGGCCCCCGGGGGCTTCACCCATCTATTGGTATCAATCGACAAGTTCTCCAAATGGATCGAGGCTCGTCCGATCAATCGAATCAAATCCGAGCAGGCGGTGCTGTTCTTCACTGACATCATCCACAGGTTTGGGGTCCCCAACACCATCATCACTGACAACGGGACGCAGTTCACCAGCAAAAGGTTCCTGACGTTTTGCGATGACCACCACATCCGTGTGGCCTGGTCGGCTATAGGACACCCAAGGACCAACGACCAAGTAGAGCGTGCCAACGGCATGATCCTACAAGGCCTCAAGCCAAGGATTCACAACCGATTGAAAAAGTTTGGCAAAAAATGGCTCGCCGAGCTCCCGTCGGCCATCTAGAGCCTGAGGAACACCCCAAGCCGAGCCACGAGATTCACGCCTTTCTTCCTAGTCTATGGGGCCGAGGCCATCCTCCCCACCGACTTGGAATATGGTTCCCCGAGGCTGCAAGCCTATAACGATCAAAGTAACCGCACCACCCGAGAGGATGCCCTTGATCAACTGGAGGAAGCCCGAGACATCGCGTTACTACACTCGGCCAAATACCAGCAGAGCCTGTGGCGCTATCAGGCCCGACACGTCTGAGGCCGAGACTTAAAGGTAAGCGACCTGGTGTTAAGGCTAGCACAGAGCAACAAGGGTCCCCACAAGCTGACCCCGCCATGGGAAGGACCGTACATCATCGCCCAGGTACTGAAGCCCGGGACCTACAAGCTGGCCAACAAGAAGGGCGAAGTCTTCACCAACGCTTGGAACATAGAACAGCTACGTCGCTTTTATCCCTAAATTTCCAAGCATTGTATATGTCGTTTCCCGAAATACAATTAAAAAGCGTTCTTTAGTTGGTCTTATTTTTCGAGAAACCCCCCGAGCCCGTCATAGGAGTGCAATAAACACGACAAGGGAGACTCGGCTTTGCCTCGGCAGAACCAAGCCTCCCTCGGGGGCTAGATGGGGGACTCCCCCTAGGTCCCACGCACCATTCTTTAGTTGTTTTTCACAAAAATTCCTACGCCAAGACTCTAGCAGGCTCTGACGAATCATTTGTAAAGACTCCTCGGACCAAGGTCTGTTTCCTAAGCAAGAGGCCGATAGAGTCGCGAGACGGCCTACGCCCCCGGGCTACGGCACTCCCTCACTACCTCTCGCTCAAGGGACGGCTTAGGCCCCAGAGGGGTGTTTTGCAAACGAAATCTGATCAGAAGCAACAGAGGACAAAGGCTCGGAAGCATGAGAAAAACAACTAAGAAACACAAATACTTCAGAAACAGGGGCCTCGATGGCCACAAACGTTATGATACAAAAATAACCCCTATTCTATCTTTACATAGCCCCCGGGGCCCAGATTAAGGCTCGGGGCCTTCAGCACCGGCGGATGGTAAGGGAGGAACCACCTCCTCCTCGAAGAGCGTCGCCAGCGCCGTGCCAGGGCCTTCCGCCGCCTCCATCAGCTTTGCGACCGCCGCGTTGGCCTCCTCATCATCATCAGGCAGAACATAGCCGTCACTGATGGCCGAGAGGTCGACGCCAAGGTAGTGAGAGGAGATGATGGCCATCGCCCACTTGACACCCGTGTGCAGCGCCCCTCGGAGTCGCTCGCGCATCTGGCTGCTCAGCGCAATCAAGCGACTCCCAAGGGAGCTGCCTGACTGAACCCCCTCGACCTCCAAGGCCTCGCAGGTGGAAAGGGCGACACGTTTCAGCGCCTCGTGCTCCTCGATCTCGGTGTCGAGCACTGTCTGCACCGCGCTGGAAGCCTCGGCGGCCCGAGCGAACTCCGCCTCTGACTCTGCGTCGCGGAAAATGGAATGAGGTCGAGCCAGAGAAAAAACAACCCAAGTTAGGGATGGAAGCCCACGGAACTCACCCTTGGCCTTCTGCTCCCAGCGTCGGGTCTCGGCCTGACAGGCCTCGGCCACCCTGGAAGCTTCACTCCCCAGCTCTGCGTCATACAAAGAAGTTAGGGAGCGAACATAGGGAGAAGGAAACGCAACAAGGGGACTGGAACTCACCCTCGACTGTCCCCCTCAAAACCACAGCCTTGATTTGCGAGGCCTCAACCGAAGCAAGGGCCTCGTTTAGAGCGCCTTTGGTCAGACGGTGCGCACTCTCCTCTGCCCCCAACTACCCGGCGAGGGCCTTGCCCGAGGCCGTCGCTTCTTCAGCCCGGGATCTGAAGGCATCCCGATCGCTGACGGCGCGGGTAAGCTCCTCCTCCAGCTCCTTGATCCGCGCTGCCATGGGGGCGAGCCACGTCTGGGCTGTGGCCGCCTCGACCTTCGCGTCGGCACAGCGAAGGCAGAGGTCCTCCACCTCCGCGCTTCGTGCCGACAGAAGCTCGTTGGCATCGGCAAGAAGGCCCCTCTGCCGCTGAAGCTGGTCCCAGATTCCCGTCTCCCGCCGGAGGAAGACCGACTTCCCGAGGGACTAGGTCTCAAGCTCCTGAGGAGGCAGAACAAAGGTCGTTGATTGCGACAAAAAACCGAGAAAGAAACAACGTCACGAGAGAAAGGAAAACACGAACCTGGGCGACTCCGGGCAGTTCGTCGGCCACCACGGACAGCGCCGTCCATAGCGACCACTCCGCCAGCTCGCGGTACTGCTCGAAGGTGCTCCAGCGCCGGGCGAACAAAGGCTCCCCCTCAGGGTCATCCTGGCTCCGCCACAGCACCCTCGGGTGATCCCACCCGCGGGGCTCGGATCGCACCCGCACGAGGGCCGAGCTTCCCTCGTCCAAAAGCGGCGCCGGCTGCTCCATGGCATCGGTCTCCTCGGCGTCGACCACCTCCTGCGCCCAGGAAGTATCATCGGAGGAGATCGGATAGACCTCCGTCTCCCGGGCGCTCTCCCGCAACAACGGCGGGCCCTGAGCCAAGGGCACGGCCGAGGCCTCCGCCGCCTACATCTCCGCCTCCTGCACAGACGGCCTCGCCGCCATCATGATGGCCGTGGTGACCTCGGGGGCTCCGACCTCTGCAATCACGGCCTCGGCGGTCTTGGGGGCTCCGGTCTCCGCCATTGTGGCCTCGGCAGACGCAGAAACGCCGACCACGGCCACTGCGGTCTCGGCGGTCATGGGCGCCAGGGCCTCCATCGCCTCAGCCTCGGAAGCCCCGGGAGCCTCGGCAACAAAGGGCACGACGGCCCCATCCGACCGTGTAGGGGCCGCCTCGACAACCCCTCCTTGGGCGGCCGATTCCTTTGGGTCGACCCTCGCCGACGCCGCACCACGTTGGATGGCGGCTTGTGCCTCCGCCACCCAGTGGGCGGAGGAGCCGGGGCTCGCCTTAAGCGCCTTGAGGGGCGCCAAGGGGAGGTCGTCCACAGGCCGCTTCCGACTAAAAAAAATTAACCTACAAGGTCAGCGCGAGACCAAAAAAGCGAACGGAAGACACTACGACCCTGCCAAAAATACACTTACTTAGAACGGGGCGGCCCCCGCTTCGCCACAGCAAACCTCATCTGCAACGGCGGAGGCGGCGGTAGTGGCATCGCATCCGTATCCATCGGCGCCGGTCGGTCATCAGCGGACCCCGGCACCCCTTCGGTCCTCTGCGGGGGCGGTGGCGTTACCTCCACCGCCACCTGCTCCGCCACGGCCGCCGAGCCTACCGGGCTGACGGCGCGTTTGCCTAACGCCCACGCCTCGGGCGTATCGGCCTCGGCCCCGGAGCGGGCAACCGCCGGCCCTGGGACCGCTTCTCCTCCCCTTCCCGGGGGTGCCGGGCTGCTTGCCGATGCCCCGGGCGCCACCTCCACGACATTAGGAAGGTGGTCCAGGGGACCTCGCCCTCCCTCGCCCTTGTCGTTCCCATCCGAGGCCTCCGTTGACAACGACGTCGACGGGGATTCCTCCAACGGGAGACCCTCCTTCCGTTGCTGACGGCGGCGCTTATCCAATGCCTCGAGCGCAAGGATGTGCTTCGTGCGCTTCGCCGCCTTAGCGTCCTTTCGCTTCTTCTGCGCATCGGCGTAAGCACGGTTGGTCGCCCGCCGCCCCGCGTCCTCGGGAACGGGCGGCGGAGAGGAGCGCATGTCCCTCATCCCCTGAAGGAATGACAAACGCGCGTAAGGAAACAAGGGATAAGGAAAGATTGTGGAGGCTCAGAGGCTACAGCGGCACTCGACTTACCAGCGAAAGGAACCCCCGAGACGGTCGCATCACGAAGGGGGTCAGGTTGCCGCCCCTCAACTTCGCTTCTACCATCTCCCCCACCCGACGGAGAATTTCCTCGTCGGAGAGGGCGGAGGAAGACATCTGGGTGCCTTCCACGGGCTCACCCGGCCTCATCTCGAATAGCCGCCGTCGTCGAGCCATCAGCGGCAGCACCCTCCGACGGTGGAAGGCGGCCACGACCACAGCGACGGTGAGGCCATGGCCCCGCAGCCTCGCCAGCCCCTCCAGGAGCGGCTCTAGCTTGGGCTGGTCGACCTTCGGGACACCCCACTTCCATTTCTTCGGGCAACTCTCCACAATCCGCCCAGTATAAGGGGGAAGTCCTCCGTCGTCGTTGTGGAGGTAAAACCAACTCGTATACCACCGGCGGTTGGAGGACGCGAGTTGGGCCGGGATGTAGAGGTGCAGGCAGTCCTGACGCACCTGGAGAGTGCAGCCTCCGGCCCTCGATGCCTTCCTCTTACCCGATGTTCCCGTCGGCTTGGTAGTATGCCCCGCCCGGAACAGGTGGAGCCACAAATCCCAATGAGGAGCGATCCCCAAATACCCCTCGCAGACGGCAACGAAGATAGCCGCCTGAGCGATGGAGTTGGGATTAAAATTGTGGAGCTCCACGCCATAGTAGTGCGGGAGCGCCCGCATGAACCGGTCCGCCGGGACACCGAGGCCACGCTCGTGGAAGGAGACGAAGCTCATGACGTAGCCATCACGGGGCCTCGGCTCTAGCTCGCCGTACGGAGCAATCCACTCTGGCCTACTAGGGTCTGTCACCGGGCGGAGGAGTCCACCATCGACAAGCGACTGAAGCATCTCCTCGGTAACGTCCGACGGATCCCAAGGGTCTGCCTCGACAATGACGACATTGCCGGCCATGGGTGCGATGGAGGAATCGGGTGTGGCGGTGAGTTTTTTCTCTCTCCCTCCTACGCTCTCGCTTTTTCCTCGCTTTCTCCCGAGGCTCGCTCCTCTCTCCTCTTCTTCCCGGCACCCACTGCTCTGGCGATGGCTCGACGAAGGCGGCGCTAATACGGGCAAGGTAAGACGAGGAGGGGCGAGATTCCTCGGGTATTTATGCAGGGAGGAGGCGAAACGAACGGGTGATGAAATCGGGGAGGTTTTCCCCCGTCCGGCGCGGTTAACCACGAGCCGATTTCGGCGGCCCACGCGCCCACGTCTCCCGCATTAAATGCGAGGACAGTTACGTCCCGTCCATCACGTCACGCTCGGCCACTACGGCAGCAGGCGTCGTTTCGCCTCCCCATGAAACCGCCTCAAAAGGCGCGCCACCCGTTGCCAAGCCAATAGGGAAGATATTCCCCGCGGCCTGTTCCTTTCATAGGAAGGAACCGGGCTCTAAGCCTATTACGATCTAGGGGTTCGAAGGCTGGACCCCAAAGGGTTTCAACAGCCGCCCCAGGATAACAGAGTCAGGGGCAACTGCGGGCGAGCCTATACGGGGCCGAGGCCCAAGCAAGCGAAACGCTTGGGACGCCCAAAGTCGTGTCCGAGACCGGCAGGAAAGTATCCGAATGGGATCCCACCGTAGGGAGGCACCGAGCCACCGAGGCCTAACGAACGGCCTCGGCACCCACTAGAGAAATCCTTTGGTACTCTTGGAGTGTGTCTCTGGACCGCTAGCCGTCCCCTAACGAACGGGGTTCGGGCCTCCACTTGGACTACTCGATAACAGCTCACCGGAAGTGCCACCGCTCGTGCCCATCGAGGGTAGCGAGGCACATTCCACCCCTCCTTCCGAGCGAAAAGGAAGCGCGAGGGTCGCATAAAAAGTCAGGGGAACCCCCGACGGCCTTCTCGCCCTATGCAGAGGCTAGGGGGCTCCTCCTGCAAATATGCCGAGACCCTACGACCCGGGCTCATGCCCAAAAGGGCCTCGGCAAACAAACCCTCGCGCGAGGGGCATATAAAAAGTCAGGAGAACTCCCGACGGCCCTCTCACACGGAGGCTAGGGGTCTTCCTGCAACCTTGCCGAGACTAGAATGGGCTCGGCAAACTAACCCTCCACCAGAACACCCAAGACAAAGACAAACAGTCCAAAACCGCGCTAGAGGTTTCGCTACAAACACGATAAAGGGCACCGAGCCCGTTATGGTCCAGGGGTTCGAAGGCTGGGCCTCCAAAAGGTTTTGACAGCTGCCCTAGGGCAACAGAGTCAGGGACGACATCAGGGCGAGCCTACGAATGGCCCAGGCCCGAGCGAACGGTCGCTCGGGGCGTCCTAAGTCGTGTCCGAGACCGGCGGGGAAGTATCCGAATGGGATCCCACCGTAGGGAGGCACCGAGCCACCGAGGCCCGCGAACGGCCTCGGCACCCACTAGAGAAACCCCCTGGTACTCTTGGAGTGTGTCTCTAGACCACTAGCCGTCCCCCGACGAATGGGGCTCGGGCCTCCACTCGGGCTACCCGCTAACAGCTCACCGGAAGTGTCCACGCTCGTGCCCATCGAGGGTAGCCTGGCACATTCCACCCCTCCTTCCGAGCGAAAGGAAGCGTGAGGATCATACCCAAAGTCAGGGGACCCCTAACAAACCTCTCGCTCCGTGCGGAGGCTAGAGGGCTTTTTCCTGTAGCCTTGCCGAGACCCCCGCAACCCGAACTTGCGCTTGGGGGCTCGGCAAATGCACAAGAACCACTCGTTCAGGCGCAAAAATGAAGAAAGCCACTGGAGGAGTAACTCCACTCCTCCAGGGGCTCGGGGGCTACACCCGGCGGGTGCGCTCGCGCGCACCCACCGGAACCTCAAAAAAAAAAACAACAAACCCCAATACCTACAGGGTAGGTATAAAACAAGCCTCGGCATGCCCTCAGGGGGAGTGCACGCACTCCCCCCGAGGCTCGGGGGCTACTGTCGGGTACCTTAGAACGGGGTACCCCAAGCAAACATCGAAAGGGTCGCTAAAGTCCCATCTAAAAATAAAATAAAATAAAAACTAGAAGGTAAGTCGTGGGTCCCTCACCCGCCTCGACCGAGCCCACTGGGTCCTCCACCTCCTCGCCTCGAGCCTCGAGCAGGAGGTCTCAGCATCCTCACGCAAACTCCGCTTCGTGCGAGGCTCCCCGGGGAAGGCCTCGGCAGGAAACGCCGTCTCCGCCTCGCCCGAGGCTCTCCACAGAAGGCCTCGGCAGGAGCCTGATCTCTGTCTCGCGCGAGGCCTCATTCTCCGTGTTGCTCGAGGCCGGCTCGTCCACAGCCCGGCACCCCCCGCCTCGGTCAACCTCCCGACAGCACATCATGTCTCATTAATACTCCAACCACTCCCGCAATCTCAGCCGGACGGTGGCTCAACGCCACAGAATGGCCGACGCGACCCGAGGTCGCATCAGCGCCATACCGGCCGGGACAGGGCACGGTGGGGATTACCGGCCACTGTGTCCTGACACTGTGTCCACGATCCGCGCCATACCGGCTAGGACAAGGTACGACGGGGATTACCGACCACTGTGTCCTAACGCTGTACCCACGATCAGCCGCCCGCTCAAGACCTCGGCACTGTACACCAGGGCCTCGGCGATCTTGGGGTTCGTGCCTGCTGAGACCTCCCCACCGCAGTGCAAGCCTCGGCACCAACTAAAGTCCCGGTCTCGCGCACAGCCCGTCCCATCAGCGCCCTACTGGCCGGGACAGGGCACGGCGGGGATTACCGGCCACTGTGTCCTAACACTGTGTTCACGATCCGCGCCATACCGGCTGGGACAGGGTACGACGGGGATTACCGGCCACTGTGTCCAAACGCTGTACCCCCGATCAGCCGCCCGCTCAAGGCCTCGACACTGTACACCAGGGCCTCGGCGATCTTGGGGTTCGTGCCGGTCGAGACCTCCCCATCGCGGTACAAGCCTCGGCACCAACTAAGTCCCGGTTTCACGCACAGTCCGTCCACAGTGGCTTGCACGTTCGCCGACGCGTCCACTCCGAGGCATTCCTGGGGCTCCCACGACGCACAGGATCTAATGGGACGACCACGCCGCCCCAGTACTCCAAGGACGGACCGCTCCTACGACCACACCGCCACAGGAACAGGCCACAGGGCTCGGACGTGCCACCCCTATTGGCACGACGCCGCATAGTAATACATGTACGGTCCTTGTCCTCCCTTCAGCTATAAAAGGAGAGGACTTGGACCACTTAGAGGACGGGGGAACACACTCGCACATATTCCAGCCGCTTGAGAGCAACGTCTCAGACGGCCCGCACGACACCCTGCTGAGACCTGGGACTAGCTCCTTCTCTCCCTTAGCTCGTAACCCCCTACTACGAGCACTTCGGTGCAAGGAATACAAGTTCGATCTCTCAGACTGGACGTAGGGCACCGATTGCCCGAACCAGTATAAATCTTGTGTCTCTTTGCATCACCATCCGGAATCGGGAGCACGCAGAACAAATTCACTAGTCGGCTGAGGACCCCCCGGTCCGAAACACCGACACCATGCTGACTGGACGCCAATGTATCAGGCAGACGTGGCGTGCCACATGTGCAAAAGTGGTAAAACGGATGTTAAAACTTCTCTCATCTGTTAAATTTGTAAGTGCCATCCTAAGGATGATTTTTGGATGAGTGGCGATCGTTATAATGGTAAAAATATAAATTTCCCTGAACGCTCAGAACTGGTGTCGTGTGCTCTCTGCTTTGGTTTGTTCGGTTGCTTGGTTTTGTTGGACGTCCAAACTGAAGCCGAAACCGACACCCGAACTCTTCAGGTGTTAAAACCAAAACCGAATCCAAAAACCGAAAAACCAATATTTCGGTTCGGTTCGGGTCGGGTCGGTTTTTGGTTTAGGGTTTAAAAGTGCCCACCTGAACCATATATAATCCGACATCTTCTAAATTTACATATGCTTTTCACCTCGATATTCTTACCACTAGATGATTGGAACTTCCGAGTTACGACTGGCTGGAAGTTTCACCTTTAGACCAGAGGTGATGTTTCAGCTACCTCTTAGTGAGACTCAACTAAATTTCAGCCATGGGCCTGGATATTATTCCAAGTGTCTCTGCCAGTTTTGGTTGTCAACAGCTTGTAAATTTTGCACAACTTATATATAGACTAGTAATAATATCGCTGGTATTACCTTTGCTAAAAGAAAACACTACAATATGTGCTGTAGTGTGCATGGTTATTTATTTGTTGGTTAGCCTAATTGTATTTTGGACAAGGATGATGCCCATCACGCCCTTCCCTTCAATGGTACGTCTCAATGATTCATCAGCCTCTTAGCCTTGCATTGGGTGTGTAATGTAATTACAAATGAAACGCTCCTTGTTCTCAACATGTTAGAACCTGATAGAATACATAACAAAGCATATACAACAACAACAACAACAACAACAAAGCCTTTAAGTCCCAAACAAGTTGAGGTAGGCTAGAGTTGAAACCCAACAGAAGCAATCAAGGTTCAGGCACGTGAATAGCTGTCTTCCAAGCACTCCTATCTAAGGCTAAGTCTTTGGGTATATTCCATCCTTTCAAGTCTCCTTTTATTGTCTCTACCCAAGTCAACTTCGGTCTTCCTCTGCCTTTCTTCACGTTACTATCCTGACTTAGGATTCCACTACGCACCGGTGCATCTGGAGGTCTCCGTTGCACATGTCCAAACCATCTCAACCGGTGTTGGACAAGCTTTTCTTCAATTGGCGCTACCCCTAATCTCTCACGTATATCATCGTTCCGAACTCGATCCCTTCTTGTATGACCGCAAATCCAACGCAACATACGCATTTCCGCGACACTTAGCTGTTGAATATGTCGTCTTTTCGTAGGCCAACATTCTGCACCATACAACATAGCAGGTCTAATCGCCGTTCTATAAAACTTGCCTTTTAGCTTCTGTGGTACCCTTTTGTCACATAGGACACCAGACGCTTGCCGCCACTTCATCCACCCTGCTTTGATTCTATGGCTAACATCTTCATCAATATCCCCGTCCCTCTGTAGCATTGATCCTAAATATCGAAAGGTATCCTTCCTAGGCACTACTTGACCTTCCAAACTAACATCTTCCTCCTCCCGAGTAGTAGTGCCGAAGTCACATCTCATATACTCAGTTTTAGTTCTACTAAGTCTAAAACCTTTGGACTCCAAAGTCTCCCGCCATAACTCCAGTTTCTGATTCACTCCTGTCCGGCTTTCATCAACTAGCACTACATCGTCCGCGAAAAGCATACACCAAGGGATGTCCCCTTGTATGTCCCTTGTGACCTCATCCATCACTAAAGCAAACAAATAAGGGCTCAAAGCTGACCCTTGATGTAACACCCCAGGTGTTTGTCACTAGTTAAGCAACGGGTTTAAGCTCAACCATGACATGTTAAGTGGTGTTAGAGATGTCAAGGTCAAACTTATGGAAATAAGCCCCAACCTAAACTCGGATATTGCACCCTTGCTTTACATATAGGCCCTTTTCAAGATATATGCTTGGCTGGTGTTATTGGAATATCTTCATGTGTCTCACATCAATATCCCTCTATATTGATCACTAGAAAAGTTTCATGAAGTTTGGAATCAAAAAGTCACATGAAATGATAAGTCATATCTTTGCATGAATTGCTTTATCAAGTGGATGGAAACCTATGAAGTCAACCAAACCTTGAAACCTTGCCCAAATGACTCTAGATGAACTCTACAACAAAAGTCATGAAAGGTTCATGTTGGGCAAATGTCAAGAAAATACCTCAATCGGTCTAAAACTCGGATTTAAGCTTTACCATGATGCTACTTTGACCAGTGTTGACCAATCACCTACAGTACTTGCATGGAGTTGCACCTTAAATAAAAGTTGAAGTTTGAGTGGAGTAGAACAAACTTTGTTTTTGGACCAAGAGCCAGATCAACTTGGAACTAAGTCAAACCGAAGCTCAAACTTGGAATCTACTGCTGTTTTCAGAGTCCGAAAATTTTGCTAAGTCTGAGTAACTGAAAACTGAATTTTCAGTTTCATGAGCGCTACTTTGCAGCTCTCTATCTTCCAATATAATCTGAGTTAGACCAAAAACCTTTAAGCATAGTTGTAGCCCTCATATAGCTCTACAACATTTATTACTACCGTTTGTGCCTAAACTAAACGTGTTAGGAGATATGAAAGGACAAAGATGGATGTTCAGTCGCGTTTTTGAGGTAGAATTATAAATTTTGAACTGTGCTGCCGTGGCTTCATGGCTGCCTCCGTGCAGGAACTGAACACCGCGTGGCTGGCCTGGCTCGTCGCATGAGCGCCACCTCGCCTTGCTCTCCTCGTTTTGGACAGCCGAGTCCGAGCCTGTCCCCTGCTCTTTCCATTCACTCGCTCTCCCATCCCTCTCCCTCTTCCCTCTCCGCCCCTGTCTGCCTCTCCGGAGTGCCGACGCCATGGCCGAGTCGAGCAGAGCTTCCAGCCGACCGTCGCAGCTCCCATAGCAGGGCCGCAGCCGGCCACCGCGCCGCCACCAGCTGAGCAGCGAGCAGAAACCGCAGCCGCAATGCTCGCGACTCGCCGTCACACCGTCGTCTGGCTCCTGCAGCCATGGCCGCCGGTGTGCCCGTCGCGGGTGCCGCTGTTGAGCGCGGCCATGCTGCCTCAGGCTGTCGTGGACCTTGCTGTGCCACTACGTGTGTGCGCGTGGCCCTGGGCTAGCGTCTGCACCGCCGCTTGCCGCCGACGCCCCTCTCCAGCCGGCCAAATCGGCCACCAGCCGGCCCGCTGGCCTCCTCTGTCTCAACTGCGACCAGGGACCTCGCGCGAGAAGAGAAACAAGTCCAGGGGGTTTTCTGCAGAACCATAGACTCAAGTGAATAGTACCTCGAGGACCTATTTGTTGTAAATCGGGTAAAACTTTGAAACTTCATAGTAAATCATAGGAAATTCGTAAAATAGCAAATGAGGACTTTTTGGAATCCTTGTGAAATTGTCTATGCAGTAGATCTATAATATGTCATGTTTCAGTTAAAGTTTTAGCTGTAAAAATAGATTTATGCCTCTAGGTTTTTAATTCTAGTTGTATTTGTCTTTTTCATAACTGCAGTTGTAGGGCTCCAAATGAAGTGAAATTTTTGTGGCATGCTACTCATGTGATGTTTGATGTGTGGTAAAAATTTCAGGATTTTAGGCTTGATCAATTTAGAGATATGAAAAATAACAAATGACATATGCTGCTTTGCTTCTATTCTGGACAGTTCTGCATGTATGCATTGTTTGGCTCAGTTAAGTTATGAATCATGCCTTGTTGATAATAAATGAGTTGTAGTAATTTTCATAAGCTTTTCAAAAAGCTAAAGAGCACAATTTTTGGTTAAGTATGTGTTTAGCTATAGTTGTTTAAAGTACTGTGGCAGTTTCTGCCCAAACCCAGACAGGGTTGCTTTGTGTGCCATGTGTGACCTTGTTAGTAGCAGAATTAGTTCTAGATGTTTATAGCAAAGTTGTTCAAAATTTGTTAAGCTTTCCAAAAATTCCAGAACCATATTTATTGGACATGTGGAACTCAACTTATAGCTGTTTAAAGTAGCATATCAGTTTCTGTTCATGTTTTGGATATAGATGTCTTCCTTGGTTTAATTGACCTTGTTAACTATGAAATCATCTTAAGATGATAATAAGAAAGTTGTAGGTAACTTTATAAGCTTTCCATAAAGTTAAGAATCATGTTTGTCGGAGGTCTAGAACTCTATTTATGCTTCTCTAAAGTTCCTATAAGTTTTCTGTCCATAGCTGTGCCTCTGCTGTTTAGGCTGCTGGTGCTAGTGTTACTTGTGCAACTAGTTTCATGGTGTAAATGATGTTTACTGTAGTTTTGGTAAATACAAAAGTCGTAGATGATTATCTTATCTTGCTTGTGTTAAATTTTCATGATCCTAGGTCTGATAGTTTAGGAGTTGCATGCTTAATAAGTCTACTGTCAGATTTTGATTACATTCTGCGCAGACTTAAAAGATTAGCATGTTTGGTCATGATAACTTGGGAATCATGCTGAGATGATTAAAGATGAAATGTGGATAATTTCCTAAGCTTTCCAGAATGTCTTGTTTCATATCATTTGGATTTATAAAACTCCAGATATGATTGATTTATGAAGCCGCTGTTTGCAAGTCTAGAAATTGGCATATTCCGGTTATAGTTGTTGCTTCACCTTGACTTGCTTTGCATGTTGCTAGGTGTGGTTCACGCCCTTAGTAATTAAGTTAAATACACCTGAGATCTTGTGAGACTTATGTGCCATGTATAATATTCTTTGTTATCTTAGCATGATAGATTGTGTGATGTTAAGTTAAGCATCGCAAAGTACTTAAGTGTGTTAGTGTAAACTATGCTTGTCTTGCTTGCTATTTTGTGATGCGTCTCATGGTGCTATTCTTCATATTTATGCACTTGCATATTGCATCTCATCTAGGTACGCTAGATGCACCACGTGAAGGATGAGATGTTGGAGCCGAATCCGAAGACGGTGTATGGTGGACCTATCCCGAAGGTGGAAGGACTGGACAAGTGCTAGGACGGGAGATGCTCACTTAACGAGTGTCGTCTAACTAACACTGACTCAGTGTGGGATCCCAGGCAAGCCCCGGAGCATATTAAGCCTCCTATTTTCCGAACTGCAGTTACAGTATTATTATTACATATATTGTTGCATTAAGTTTAGGTGTTGGATGCAAACATTTGCTGCATTAGTTACCCATTCCTTGTCCAGATATTGTTACCCTGAATCCTATGTAGTTCAGGCTCGAGTAGTGCTTAGCCCTGCTTTAACGCGGTAGAAGTCGGGTGATTTCCTGTCACCTGCGAGATATAGGAAGATACATGTGGCACGGTTGGCTATATTTGCTATCGTGGAAAAGAACCAGTCTTAATTTGAAATGAAGACCGGACGGAGGCTTGCCGGTTTGCAGTGACTCCGTCTGTGTCGATTAAGGACTGGATCTTGGAGCCTTTCCTGTTCATGTTGAACGCATGCCTCTCTCTTAGTTGGCCGGCCTGAAGACCGACCGCGAAGCCGAGTAGCTCACCTCAGGCCGGGAGTCGATAAGTATAAAGTGCGCCTCGGAAGGGAGCCGTAGGCGTGAGTCCAAGGGCAGGTGATTTAAAAGTCCTGATCGTCCTGGCAGAAGGGTAATCCCTGAGAGTGCTGGCGCTGATCGAACCCGCGAATTTGGTTCCTGAGATGTACCAAAGGTAACCCACGGCTACCCTTGCTAAGTATGCCAGGGTGAGAGTTAGGAATACCCCCTCAGCTGAGTTGTAATTCGATTCGAGTCGCCGTCTCTCCCGGTTAGTGAGAACTTGACGGGCTTATCTCCAATGTAGATACACTTAATAACTTAATGGTTCGGAAATGATGATATGATGATGACAGCCTTATGATACCTGCTATGGTTAATATTGTTTGCTCCTAATAAGTGAGTGCTCTAGTACAGGTGCTAATCTAGTGGACAGATAAATGATGATAAGCTTGATGCTAAGTTTAAATTGGTTACTATAATCATAAGCTCTTTTATGCAACTGTGTCAAGCTAGCCCACCTAAAAGGCCTTGCATGATCCTTGGTGTCTTTTATTCTGGTTTCGACGGGTAAGTCTAGCTGAGTACCTTCTCGTACTCAGGGTTTATCCCACCATGTTGCAGGTGAAGTTCTTGGCCTGTTGAAGATGGTGGCTAACCGCCGATGGGCTCGGTGATTCTATAGTTACTTCTCATCTATATGCTTTTGTCGGATGATGTCACTTATGCTAGCAAGGTATTTGGAACATATATTAATGTAATCTTTTGAAAGCTATGTTGTTCCACTAGTCGGTTTTGAAACCCAAACTTGTACTATTATTTGTGAATCTATTTGTAATATTATTTTCCGCTGCAACCCTACGTATGTGATGTGTATTTGCTTAATCACGCGATCTTGGTTGTGATGTTGATTTACCGAGGTCTTTCGGGACACTCGGCGGACTACCGGGTTTATATGAGTGAAAGTATGTGTGTGTCAACGTGTTAGCGGGGACAGCCGTACTTGATCTTGTATAAATTGGGCGGTTCTGTTACACTTGATGTAGTCCTATCCTAATCGGGAAGTCATCCGTGTCTCCATCACTTGTTCGAACTCTAGTCACAACATTGTTGTACATGTCCTTAATGAGCCCAACGTACTTCGTTGGGACTTTATGTTTGTCCAAAGCCCACCACATAACATTCCTTGGTATTTTATCATAAGCCTTCTCCAAGTCAATAAAAACCATGTGTAGGTCATTCTTCTTCTCCCTATACCGCTCCATAACTTGTCTTATTAAAAAAATGGCTTCCATGGTTGACCTTCCGGGCATGAAACCAAATTGGTTCATAGAGACCCGCGTTATTGCTCTCAAGCGATGCTCGATAACTCTCTCCCATAGCTTCATAGTATGGCTCATCAACTTAATTCCCCGGTAATTTGTACAACTTTGAATATCCCCTTTATTTTTGTAGATCGGTACCAATATACTTCTCCTCCACTCATCAGGCATCTTGTTCGATCGAAAAATATGGTTGAACAGCTTAGTTAACCATACTACAGCTATGTCCCCGAGGCATCTCCACACCTCGATTGGGATACCATCCGGTCCCATCGCCTTACCTCCTTTCATCCTTTTCAACGCCTCTCTGACCTCAGATTCTTGGATTCTTCGCACAAAGCGCCTATTGGTGTCATCAAAAGAGTCATCTAACTGAAAGGTTGTGTCCATATTCTCACCATTGAACAATTTGTCAAAATACTCTTGCCATCGATGTCGGATCTCATCCTCCTTTACCAAGAGATGCTCCCTTTCATCCTTAATGCACTTAACTTGGTTGAAGTCCCGTGTCTTTCTCTCACAAACCCTAGCCATCCTATAAATGTCCTTCTCTCCTTCCTTCGTACTCAAATGTTGGTAAAGATCCTCGTACGCTCTACCCTTTGCCACACTTACAGCTCGCTTTGCAGTCTTCTTTGCCACCTTAACAAAGCATATACCTTAGTCAATTAACTACTGCCCATTTGCTTGATAGACATACATATAGCTACCGAAGTCAGGTGTTTGGTGAAGTGATGCATACATACTATTAATTCTTACTACTGGTTATTGTGTATATATAGTGTTATCAAATCTGATGCAAGTAACTACTGTATATATTCTACTCCCTGTGGAGAGGCCAACTTGTGCACTAAACTATGCTACCACTCCATACACACATTAACATATATATACATATCCCTTTTGTTCATTACAGGTTGCAAGTTGCAACATCAATTTTATCCAGCTGATCTGGGTGCACACGTGGTGGTCCAGAGCATATATGCCAAATTTGTGGCGGCTGGGGGTCAACTGACCCAGTTTATTAGTAATACTCAATGATCAACACCTACTTGCCATTATATAGTAATAGTTGATTACTTGTAATCGCTTGCTGTTGCAATGCATGACTCTGAACTAACATATGTTTTTCCATATTAAGGTCATGCTGATGTTCCAATTTTAGAACGCGACAATCACATACAAGGACGATATTGCATTTTGAGAACCCAATGACTTTGGACTAGTAGTAGACTCCAACAAGTGCGGCAACTTCCTCCCTCTATATTCACACAAATACTTGTCATACTAGTAGAGGTGAGAAGGTTGCCTTAATTATAAGGCCTTTCTCTCTTTAATATAAAGAAGATGTGCAGCTCTTCTACGTGTTTGAGAAAAATATAGTCCACCAGTATACTGTCATTTTTTCACCATGATTTCTCATCCTCTTCCTCTTATTATTTTTTTGTCTCTGCCATCCCACACTGTTCCTAAGATTTGATTCACATCATTCAGACTGATAACTTTCTCATTCATTGATATATATCTTTTATTCCTCAAATATGCAGTAGAGCTACGTATCATTTCATTAAGAAGAATCGTTTAAAGAATAGGGAAAGAAATCCCCAACGATACTCACAAACGCCGCCAATGTACACCCACAACTCTCTAAAAGGCCAGATCACACTAAACTTACAAAATGAAAACTAAGCGATCAAAACAACCAAACTAGGGTCCTGAAACCCTCCCAAACGACCTCGCAAGAAGCTCCTGGAGGCCCTTTGCTCGTGCCAAGCACCACAGAATGCACTCATAAGTGAGAGCCCGCAACACCACTTTGATGTTTGGATTAGAGTCATTAAAAACGCAGTAGTTCATGTGCTTCCTAATCTCCCATGCCACTAATATTGCTAGTGAGTTGAACCCCTCTTTGCGATCTTTCGCCACCTCTTTAACTGCCACTCATTCATCCATATATGAATTGTTACCAGGCTCCAAATTAATCTAATGAGTGCATCCACAAGTTGTTGTAATTAAGTGCCATAGAAAAAGTTGGCATAAGTAATATAATGCTATATTCCATCGCCTTGCTTGGATCCCATCAGGTGTTTGGTGAAACGGAACATGCTTTTCCAATGGTAAGCACGCGGCCTCTCACCTCTACTCGTTATCAACACTGAAGTCAGGTTGTTTTCATATTTACACATCAAATCTGATATAACTTGACAGATATATGCTGTCCTAGATACATATACCAACATGTACCAACTTGTCTGGTAAAGAAATATATATATTCTTTTGCATCATACGGGAGTGGTACCAGGGTAGATATATAAATGGGTATGGTACGACGACCTTTTTTGATACTAATACTTGGATTCAACATCATTTCTTAATCTATCTCACTATATTAATTACCAAGTGGCAATTGCTAATGGAAAAAACTAAGAGCATATACGCCAATCTTGTGGCGGCCATGGGTCAGACTGCGCGCCTACGATTTTTTAATCACATAATAGTAAGTCTACCATATGTAATTTGCTTGACAACTAGCTGTTGCATTGATATGCAATATACTTCTGAAATATTTTTCCAGAATGAGGTAGCACTAATATAATATTTGAAATCCAGAACACAAATACACAATGATGAGCAAGAAGGTGAGGATCCCATGCACTCTGATTGATAGCTGATGATTCCTAGTTTTGCTTAGAAATGTCAAGGCATATCTGTTTTTTTGTTTTACATTTACAGTATCATTGAGAAAGGCAGATTGATTAATTCCATCCGGATCCACATGGTAAGTCACCATGTCATGATATCAAAATCGCGCCCAAATGTATTGAGGGTTTGTCATGAAAACTGTTTTTTTTTGTCAGTAAATGGCTCGGTTTTCTGTTTCTACTTGTTAGCGAGTTACTACAAATTAAAATTAAAATTGCACCAATGCCATCCTTGAAGCCTTGAAGGTTATACATACAATATATTGTTCTTTCTCTTTCGCTCTCTTTATTTTCTTTTCATTTGTAACTTTTTGATACAGAAGGACACAAAATTGACGGTATACTTAGTATTGTACATTGCGCAAATGATATTTTCAACTCTAGACAACTAAGTACAAGCTTCTGATGAGATATGCCTTATTACATACCTCTCCTCAAAACATACCAAATTATCAATTAATCGTCGCTAGCTTTTCGTTGGTATCCGAGTTATCAAGCTCCAAATCTCAGGAGTGCATCCAACTCCCAACCATCCAAATCGAACGGTGCAAACACAGTCATGTCGAATGGTTCATACATGTCCTTTGTGACCAACTTTTCAGATTTGTCGTCGATCGGTTTATTGTCATGTAGGGATGTCTGATTCTGATTGTCACAAGGATCTGTACAGGCGCTCGATATGCTGGATTGGCTGTCGCTGTTGCTTCTGGTGGTGTGTGTTTCAGAGTCATCAGGGCTTGAATTAGCACCATCATTATCCTTACAAGTATGCTGGCCATAGTAGACGACCGTGTACATCAGGGTATGATCAGCACCACTGCTGTCATCTTGTTGCTGCACCGTCTTCGTTGCTTTGCAGCCTTGTTCCTGTCTGTAGGTGCATCTGTAGTAGCTCCTGCATATGCAACTCAATTAGTGACAAATACAGCTTATTGCAAATTTGCATCACTATCTAACTTTGTGTGCATACTAATTAATTAATACTGTAAAGTCATGGGCAAATCCAGGATCAACCTAAGCCGGGTCTAGAGTTCAGTACCAAAAAAAAAAAAAAAAAAACTGGCAGTGTCCTTCCTTTATCATCCCAAACTAAACTTCGACCACCTAGCTTGCTTAACATCATTGGAAGTTTGGAACAACATGTGGCATGATTGCTTGGTAATACAAGGGAGTTTTTAAAAAAGGAAATGAAAGAATAACCAGGAAACACATCTTTCAATTAAGAAGGATAAATTCACCTTGAGTGTTTGGTGTTGTTGATGTACTTCTGCCCATACTTCCTCCATTGCCGGCCATCGTAGTGCGGCACAGGTGTTTCAAGTGACACAGAGTCATCAAATCTCCTGCTTAAAATTTTATTTCTGGATTAATAATCATATGCAACCTCAAGAAGCATTTCAAATGAACTCATTAGCTCACATGATACCTTCTCTTGTGCTGATGACGGGATTTAGCAGTAGTAACACCCTCCATGTTCTTGCGGTCGACAGAGGAAATCTTCTTCACTCTCTTCTTGTCATCCACCAGCACATCATCATCATCAGGTCGTCGTGTACTTCGAGCCTGATGCATCTGCAGCTCGGCCATGGCCTTGCTGGAGCAATCCAGTATGTTCTGGAACATGTGGGCGACAAGCTCAGAGCGTTCGTCGGCCTGCAGTGCTGGTAGCACGATTGCTCGCAGCTGCGTCACCAGAGACTGGCCCCTGGCGATCTCCTTCATCGCCGACCGGTGATCAGAAGCTGAAGATTGAGCAAGACATCTGCTATTATACTGTTGGTGCTTCATCTCTCTTGTGTCTGAAGAGCTGGTGATGTGGGAAGAAACTAACCTACTGAAGCTTAGCTTAGCTGCAGGTTCTAATTTTCAGGCAGCTGTCAGAGAAGGAATGAAGCAAGGAAGAAGAAGCTAGTCATGTGGCTGGCTATGGCGATAAGGTTACTCCTAATCCGCTCTACTTATATACGGGGATGGAAATGTCATGGCAACATAATTAATGGACCAACTTGTGCAGTAATATAATCTGCTGTGGCTGCCTGCTTGCGTGCGTAGGCAGGTGCAGAGCACATGAAAACAGGCAAGGATTCAGACTTTGCAGCTACCACGCACTTACAGGTTGCATTGGTCCTCTACTCGTCTGTTACTACTTACAAGTACAAGATGCATGTACTAGTGATTTGGAAAGATCATGGTTAGATTCTGCAGTCGTAGTCATGAAATTAACCTGGGGCAAGGATTGATTAACTTCATCGTAGTGAATTGTCGCTTGTTCTCACCAGGTACTGCCTGCTCCGGAAACAAGCTAGCTAGTCTAGTCAGTGAGCAGTCGCTTTTGCTTCTCCCATGACCTTTTCAGCTTTTACTGTGCTCTGCCATAAACAACAATCCCTTGGAATCTGAAAACAAAAGAGATCTTGAGCTGGTTTGAATAAGCAGGGATTATAAATTCAGAATTAGTTTCTGCAGACATGTGAATGGTCTGGTCCTCACATGCACGTTCAGAAACAGGACTTTTTTTCCCATCTTCTCAGGTTCAAATAAATATGAAATGAATTACGAGTACTTGCATCCAAATCAGCACTCTCTGCATACATACTAGATATCCATGATATATTTTTGAGAGAAAGTGAGAAACTTTGGCGAGCTAATTGTGCGCGGGCCTGAACTCTTTGATTAAAAGTGTGGCTAACCATGGATTAGCACAACAATGACAAAACTAAGAAATAAAAGAAAACACAGCACCACTAAAATACAAGCCATGAGGTGCAATAAGTTAGCTTACTTGGAGACGCAAATTCTAAAGTTTCCATCATGCTGACGGAAGCACGCTCGCCTCAGCACAAATTCGTCATGCTCCTAAGCATTAGTATGTTTCACGTAGGCTCAAATTTACCCGTGCTGTTCGTAGAAAAAAATGCTCTGCCAGTCCACGTTGTTGGCGCGACGTATCAACAATTCATATGCCACAGCGTATTGCTTAGTTTTCCAACGGCATTTAATTCTTAATTGGAATGAACGATGAGCCTCAGAAAAACTGAGCAACAAATGTGGACTTGGATACGGTTTTTCAATCATAGACTAGCACACATTTGTTCCTTTGTGCCGACTACATCAAGATCTAGTTTTTCTTTCTTTCTAATAACCAGGCTCAAGATTTTAACATTATTATTCCTCAAAAAAGATTTTAACATTATTTTCCACAAAGGAGATCAAAAGACCAACATCAGTGCCCAGCTTTTGACATAGTTTCGCTATTGAGTGTTGCTACTACTACAGCAGAAGAGAAAGAGATACACATACACACTCATCATGCCATAAGACTATGTGGATGTCAATACAGTGGTATTATTTGCCAAAACATGGGTTGAGATTTAGTAATGACAAAATTACTTTCTTTCTAAAATTTTTAATAGTTTAATATTGTTTCTATTTTAGAAAATTATTTCTAGGGGCGGTTGGCTTAGTAAAACCGTCCCTTAAAATCGAATTTATAGTACGGTTGCACAACTATCCCTGAGCATCTCTAAGAGCCTTTCTTAAACTCACCCTCTAATTCTTATTTGGAGAGCTTTTTGAATAAAAATCTTTTCACCTTCAACGGCTTCTATGTATCTTGTGTGTAGTCTGGAGAGCCATCCCCACTCTCTATTTTTTTTGCTAGCAAGAAACCAGAAATAGAAGATGACAATATTTGAGATCTAATTGAAGGAACTGTTGGTGGGCTTTTTTTTCACCATAATTTCTATTACTATCAGTACAGAAGGATATAAAAAGACTCTTGGAGTTTATCTAAAGATAGATTTTGACCGCCTCTATAAAAGTTTGTGTGGTAGTGCGGTGCTCAACACTATTGAGTTGCATGAACTAACTAGGTCAACCCAGAAGCTTAAGCTGATGCGAAAGGTGGGTAATTCACTTTATATTTCAACAGCACCTCACACAGGCTCTCTTAGGCCTCAAATGTAGAAATAGGAGTCGACAACAATTAGTAATTGCGCCCACTAGGATTAGAACTTGAAACATTTGGCTCTAACACCATATTGAGTTGCATGCATCATTAGTTCAACGTGAAAGTTTAAACTGACAGGAAAGGTGGGAAATTCACTTTATATTTCAACACCCATGACGAGTGGTCTAACGGGAGTGAAGGCTGGTTAGCATGGTTGGAAGTCCCAACAACTCGGTGACACTCATAGTAGTGCTCTGCTCATGATCTACTGCAAGACGATGCTAGGTCGATAGGTCAACTAAATCTACAACCAAAACCTTCATATGAAGGCATGGCCCCCAGGGTAGATTGATCGCCCAAGGAGCAGCATGGGTAGGCATGGAATCATCGACTTAGGATCAAAACTCTAAACCCGTGATACCATGAATGCATCGATGATTTAGAATAATGTGTGGATTAGATTGTATTGAGCCTCTTGGGCGGAATATATATACTACATAGACCTATGAGGCAAGTTGAATCTCTAACACATATGGCAATATTGGATTATATATAATTCTAAACTACCAAATATACACTTAGCAGTTTGAATCATTAACATTTTCATTCCATAAGAACAATAGTAATTCGTTATCATCTGTTATGGCAAAGCATAATGTTAGAGTGTATCACAACTAGCATAGAGTTATTCGTTGACTAAGGTAGAGTCAGTTGACGACTAGGCTAGAGTTATTTGGTATTACGATCTCGTATACTGGCTTGACCCTAAGTCATGTAAACTCTATATATAGCATCTGAGAGGTTTAATACAAAAAACCTATTTTCACCCAATTGTATTCTACATGGTATTACAAGTTCAAGTTTCTAATATAGGGCACAAGACATTGCTTTTGCACTATATATGTGCCCTCGGGAGATCGATCTCTCTCCGCTGAGACAACACCCTTGTTTAGGCAGCATGTCCCATTGATATGCCGCTCTCATCGTCATTCTAGTGTGGGTCACAACAGTAGATCGCATACCACTTCGTGCCGTCCTTGCCATCTTTTCACCGTACCACTATGGCCTAGATCCGTTGATTGGAACCACCTTCATGCACTACTACACAAATGATTTTGCGAGGCAGTGACCTTTTATTAACCAAGGCGTTTACAAAATCCAACCACCTCGGTTAATGCCTAGGATTAACGGAGGCGGTCACAATTAACCACATCGCAAAATTGATTTACGGAGGCGGTCAAAAAATAACCGCCTCAAATCTATTAATGGTGACCCGCCTCCAAAAATGCCTCCATTTTTGGAGGCGGACCTCCTAAATGGCCCACCTCGGTAAAAAAGGCCGAGGCCTAAATAGGCCCAGGTGAGGCCCGATAGGGCACTCAAGTATATATAGGATACTTAGGGTTTCTCTCTACCTCACATCTATCTCTTTCGGGCTCCCGAAGCAGCACCTCCCTCCCTCCCTGAGCGGCTCCTCCCTCCCCTCCCCTCCCCTCCCCTCCCTCCCTCCCTAAGCACGGCGACCGGCGGCGATGCACCTCCCTCCCCTCTGGCACGGCACCCCTCCCTCCCTAAGCACAGGCCCCCCTCCCCTATGTCGACGAAATATGGTCGGCAGTCTACCTAGGGGTATGCCCAAGGTAGTAGATTATTGGCAGACAGATGCGCAAGCTACAAACAAGATGGTGACGCAAGACAGACACGAGGTTTTATCCAGGTTCGGCCGCCGTGAAGGCGTAATACCTACGTCCTACGTCTGATTGTATTGCTGTATGTCAATGAGATGTTTTTTGAGAGGGGTCCCCTGCCCGCCTTATATAGTATGGGGGGCAGGGTTACAGATCTAGAAACTAATCCTAACCAGTTACAATTGCCATAGGTGGCCGGATAAGGACTTCTATTCTAACCGATCAGGATCTTGCTTGATTTCCATGTCTGCCTTGATTCCTTGCGTGGAACTCCGAGCAGATCGGCCGGGCCGCACGTCATCTTCTAGTGGGCCAGACCCCCTGGTCCGGGCCGGCCCAAGCCTAGCCATAAGGGTATAGGGGTTAATACCCCCACAGCTAGTCCCTGAGCACCATGTATTATGTTGCGACACGCCGTTCGATCTTCTTTGACTAATGCAATCTGTCTTCATGTCATCTCCAACTGGCTGAAACATTGACTAAGCAAATGTGCCAGTATTTTGGTCAGCACAGAGAGCAGTAGACCACAATTATAGCCGAAGATTCCGGTTGTCCGAAGAATGCATGGTGCTCTAAAGAAAAAAGAAAAAGATTTCTTTCCTGATCAAGTGTGCCCACTTGTATTTCTGGAAAAATGTAAGTGACCCTTGTACAATAGTAGTTATGGCCAACAGTCAGAGCGTAGGGGTCGATAAAATAAGCACATTCACCGCAAGGTGAAGTGTGCCCACTTAGTCCCCGAGCCTGGTAGTAGGTGACGCAGGCACGTGGTGCCAGGGTCTAAAAAGAATTCCCAATTAAGTTGAGAATCCAATCGTCGTACAAGCGATACGAGATGCACCGGTAGGGGCATCGTACCGATGTAGTCCCCGAGCTTGCTGGAAGGCGAGGTATCAACCTTGTAGCAAGGTCTAAGTGAGAAAAAATAAATGCCTCTCAACTGTATGTGAGTACAAATCACATGTAGCCGAAGAGAGCGGTCTCCGAGCAATGGTCAGAGAGTGGTCGGGGCAGTCCTCGAGCACGAGAGTGGTCGGAACAGTCCCCGAGCACGATGGTGGTCTGGACAGTTCCCGAGCACGATGGTGGTCTGGACAGTCCCCGAGCACAAGGATAGTCGCGGCAGTCCCCGAGCACGAGAAGTGTGGCAAAAAACCATATGCAACTTGTACTATTATTTTATGTATTTATTTATTTACTTGCTCTGTCAAGTCCAATCTGACACGTCTGGTCAAAAAAGTAGACGGGTATAGCATGTCATACTGCCTTTTTGTCTTGTCAAGCAAATAGTTGCGTGGCACCTATCAATAGGTGCGTCAGCGTGGGCCCTACCACACTGGCAACGAAGAGGCATATATACTGACGTAGATCTCGAGGCTAAGTAATGCTGTAAACGTGAAATCAACCATCTGCAGCGCGTGCGCACGTCTCCCAAGAATCCCGGGTAGACGAAATGGCATAACTCTTGGGTTAAATACAGTATAGGATAGGTAAGTTACTATTTACTGAACCCCATTGCCATTCGCAACCGCAGCTTTCTTCATCCTCTCGCCAACCCTAATACATCCAAAATCGCCACCAATCAATCCGCCGCCATTTCCCCGCTCACCAGCAAGGCCAGAGTCATGGCAAAAAGTGATGCGTAGAAGAAAGCAGGGGTCATGGCGAAGGAATGTGGAAATCGAGAAGCAACGAGCAGACCATTGAAGACCTCGTCACCATGGGGGTACTCCACAACAAGGAGCTCACAGGATGGCATGCGCTGGAGGGTGAGGGGTACCTCGATCCACAACTAGGTGAGATCGTGGTGTTCGAGGATTTCTTTAAACGGAGATTTGGGGTTCCGGTACATCCTTTTCTTCAGGGGCTCTGTCTTTACTACGAGATTGGGATTTGCAATCTGCATCCCAACTAGATCCTCCTTGTCGCCACTTTCATACATCTCTGCGAAGCATATGGTGGCTTCCAGCCCCATTTCGATTTTTTCGCCATCTTTTCTGTCTGTGGAAGAAAGGAAGCGGCGGTTTGAAGATAGCCGGGGGTGTGTACCTCAATCTCCGTGACGGCATAAAAGCCCAGTACCTGCACTGCCCATGGAACACGTCGCTAGACGACTGGTACAAGAAATGGTTCTACATCCATGAAGAGCCGAACACGATCACGCTGTGCGACGTGGGGTACATTCCGGAGAAGAGGACAAGCTGGTCAGAGAAGCCCGAGCACCTGGAATAGATTCCAGAAATATTTGGAATGATCCCATGGAAAAAACTAGATGGTCCGAGCGTGGTCGGGAGCTTCATCAGCCGACGGATCTAGCCCTACCAGAGGAGAGTACATCCTGGCTATGAGTATCAAGGTAGCATGGACCCGACGAGGACGAGGCAGGGGGTGCTTGACAAAATCGAAGTCAAAGCCAGAATTGGAGAGCTATTTAACTTAGCTGATCCAAATTATGCCAGATTGAGCGACATCGAGCACGCTTTCAAGCTTGCCCGACCTCCCCCAAAGGTAACTCGTCTTGCCTTGTACCCGTAGTCTTATATTGTGGTAGGATAAGTGGAAACTTACTGTGTTTACTCCCTTTTGTTTCCCAGGTTAATGGTCGGGATAGAGCGACAGTGTTTGTGTCGCCACCCCCTGGAGTAGAGTGGCCACAAGGAGTTGATCCCACCACCCAGACCAGCGTCGAGATCGAGGACGAGGACGTCGACTGGGCGATGCTCAGAGCGGCTGAGGAGGCAGCAGCCAAAACCGCTGGTAAACGGCCGGCTGCCCCCAAACAGTCGAAGAAGAGATCAGTAACCACCCTGCTCACCGGGGGGGGGGCTAAATATCAATGAGCCCGAGGGGGACCCGGAGGAGAACCCGGCCGGCAAGCATCGGCAGGCGATTTTTGCCTGGCCGGACAATGGCGCAGAGGAGGGAGAAGATGCAGATGCCTTTCAACTTGTCCCTCGAAAAAGGAGGAAGCAACTGGAGTCGATGGAGCAAGGAACGCGACCGGCGACGAGAGCGACAACTCGACCGAGCACACCACCGACCACTGCAGCGCCAAGGACAAGCGGTGGAGGGGTCGAGCACTAAGGCCCAGCGACAGTGCTGGATGTAGAGGGAGACCAGGAGTCACCCGCATAGCACGTGGATCAAATACGGCTGAAGAGACGCACCTTCTCCACATCATTCCGTGCTTCCAACATGTAAGTATTTGTAACCTTATTATAAGTTATCAATTTGCATTTAATACAATTGCTTTCTGAACTTATCTCGGATGTACTAGCGGCGTCCACCGAAAGTCCAGACCAGCTAGTTGGAAGTGCCGTGGCGCCGCCAATAAGTGCGGAGCAGACTGCCCAGGGGCCGACCATCGAGGAACCCATAGTAGAAGATCCGTCGGGGCCTCAACAAGCAAACAGTCAGACAACAGTCCCCGAGTAGGTGGTCGAGGGAAGAGCCAAGCCGGGCACGAGTGCTCCGAGCGCTAAACCTGCTGAGGGCAACACCTCAGCATCGAGGGTAACAGAGTAGACCGAGGAGCAGCGGCCGAAGGTGAGAGCACATACCACGTTTATCGACGCTGCAGCCCGTGGGAAGGCTGCGGTGATCACAGATGCTGCTGACGCTGGACCAGCATCGAGACCCAAAGAAGAGCCCGAAGAGGACAAAGTGGAGGAGGTCTTGGGCCATCCGCAAGACAAGCGACAACATGTGTATGTGTCACATTGGCGGAACAACCAATGGGTTGTCCATGAGGAAATCTCGGAGGTCGAAGAAACCAAGAAAGTTGAACGGGCGGCGAAACAGAATGTGACGGAGGTGCAGGTAAGCTTTGCTTCACCCCCTGATCTTGCTGTCTAGTCGTAGCTGTCTTACTTAGCTATCTGCAATAGGACTTAATGAAGACCGCAAGGTACCGCAAGAAATGCTTTGACCAGATCGAGGGGATCGCTGCAAGCAACAAGGAGCTGACAGCGGAGGTGGAACGCTTGCGCTAGTGACTTGAAGCCACCAATCATGAAAAGACATTGCAAGAGTCCCATAACCAGAACCTGGTCATCCAGCTCAGTAATAAAGAGCAGGAAAGGACAAGTAAGTAGCCATTTTATCATACCTACTACTGACAAGTGCTGCTACGTTGTTGGTAGTAACAGCTGTAGTGCAGGCTTAGAAGCTGAAGTGATCCATCTCCGAGAGGAGAACAGTCATGTGGTCGGGGAGTGTGATCGCCTAAATGAGGACAGTAGAAAACTAGCGCAAGACCAGTCGCAGCTTCGAGACCACACGACCAAGATGACAGAGGAGCTGAAAGGTAAGTTGTCCAACCACCTTTGCTCATTTTTGTTGCCTACCGTAGTTTGGCGTAGTATAGCGTCTTAACAGCATATGCAATTTGTAGTTATAAAAATCAATGCAAAGAAGCATCTGGAGGCCGTGATGAAAGACCGTGACGGCTGAAAGGCACAATGCCAAGAGGTCACCAAAGACCGTGACACCTGGAGAAGCCGATGCCAGGAGGTGGCAAAGGGCATTTTGCCGGTCCTTAACCTCATCGATCCGGCGCTAGCAGAAGATGTGCCAAGAACGCCGCAGCTAGGATTGCTCGAGAGATGCCAAAAGGCATGGGGATGGTTCCAGAAGTTTGTGAAGGAGGCAGGAGAGTACGCAGGCGCACATGTGCTAAGCATGGTATGTGCTCACTACCCCTTGATCGATCTCAAGCGCCTGGAGGCTGGATACCCGAAGGAGGTAGATCCAGACAAGGCCGAGGAGCTACGGATGACCCAGCTGGACTTGTCGGCAAAAATAATTGGCGATATTAACCTGTGTGGAGGTGCGACACCACCCGTACAAGGAACGCCATCAACAAGTTAGCTGGGAGCGCCATCATTTTCAAGCTAACCGGCGAAGCCTACGGTCTCGACCAGCCAGGCATCGACGGGGCCATCTTCTTTAGCTCGATCAGTGCCAGAGTCCCCGAGACCCTTGCACGATGTCAGGCCCGGCGAGCAGCAGGTGCCGCGTGCCCCGACCAGCCAATAGTATAGGCTATAGCTGTAGAAGAAGATGTAGTTGTGTTATTGTAAACTTGGACCTTTTCAGGCAAGCTTGTAATAACGTAACTATATATCAACATAAGCTTGTTTGTTTTGTAGAAAACGTGTTTAAGCTCGGATATCGTGTTGATGTAACTAAGTTAGAACGTGTTGGCGTTCTGTTTAGTTGTGCCAGTTTAGTCGACACATCATCCTGAAAGGTTTGTATGGCCCTGGTTTGTCTTGTGGTTGGAGTGTAAGGTGCGTAGCTTGTGCACACATAGAAACACACAAGTGAAACCAGAGAGCACCCGCCGATCACCCATAGCGTAGAGAGCAGATCCCGTGCACGTGTTAGGAGGAACCGGAGACAAGGCCTGCTCCGAGAACCCGAGAAGGAATGGTGGTCGGTTTTAACTAGTAGAGTTAGAATAACAAAAGACTTCGAAGTGACACATTAGAGTGGTCAGAGAAATCATAATAGCTTTATTGAAATAAATCGAAAGTACAAGAGGGGTACATATCTTAGTAGTTAAGCATAAAAATGCCTAAGCTTGTCGATGTGCCATGAATTGGGTACGTCAGTACCATCTAGGTGATCTAACCTGTAAGATGTAGGGCGTGTAACCTCCTTGATCATGAAGGGCCCTTCCCATGGGGTTGCGAGTTTGTGGACGCAAGCCTGATTCGTCTTCCACTTTAGGACCAGGTCCCCAACCATGAAGAAACGCTCCTTGACGTTCTTGTTATAGTACCTGCGCAACACAGCAAGGTATTTGGCTATACGTACACAAGAATCGAGCCGCTTCTCTTCTGTACTATTCACTTCTAGCTCCGGTACTTCATTGGCCTTGTCTTCATCGAAGTTCTCTACCTGTGCTGATCTGAAGGCTATATCTGCTAGGAGCACTGCCTCAGCGCCATAAACCATAAAGTATGGTGATACGCCGGTATTGCGACTGGGCTGGGTTCTGAGACCCTAGACCACGGCTGGTAACTCTTTGAGCCATCTTCCAGGAGCTTTGTCATTCTCTCTGTACATCCTCTTCTTAAGTGCATCCAGGATCATACCATTTGCCTGCTCGACCTGTCCATTAGCTCTAGGGTGTGCCACCGAGACGTATTTTACTACTATGCTCCTTTCATCGCAGAAGTCCCAAAAAGCGTTCCCAGTGAACTGAGTACCCAGATCAGTGATGATGCTGTTGGGTATGCCGAAACGGTGGATGACCTGGTCGAGGAACGCGATAGCCTTTTCTGAAGATGCCTTGACCAGGGGCATGTACTCTATCCACTTGGAAAATTTGTCGATCAGCACAAAGACGCATGTAAATTTCCTAGGGGCCGGTTTGAAAGGCCCGATCATATCCAGTCCCCAGCATGCGAAGGGCCAAGAGGCTGGTATAGTCTGAATCTCGTGTGCTGGTACATGGATTCTCTTGGCGAAGAACTGACAACCTTCACAATGGTGGACTAGCCTCTCTGCATCGGCTACGGCTGACGGCCAATAGAACCCTGCTCGGAAAGACTTGCCCACCAGCGTTCTCGAGGCCGCGTGATTGCCGCAGGAGCCAGAGTGGATTTTGTCTAGGAGATGTTCACCATCCTCCTAGGTTATACACTTCATCAAGATTTCCTCCTTCGCGTTCTTGCGCCACAATTTGCCATCGATGAGCAGATACTGCTTACTACGATGCATCAGGCGTTTGTTTTCTGTCCGATCGGTGTAACCGCTGCCATCTGTTAGGTATTTGATGAAAGGTACACTCCAATCGGGCTCCTTAGTGGTCGGAGGTGATTTGGTGGTGTTTAACGCCAGAACCGTAGCCACCAATAGCTGGTCTGGAGGCTTGTCGACCGCGGGATCCTCTTCTTTAATGGAGGGTGTGGGGGTATTAACCCCTATACCCTTACGGCTAAGCTTGGGCCGGCCCGGATCGACGGGTCCGGTCCACCTGAAAGACGACGTGTGGCCCAGCTAACCTGATCGGAGTCCCGCACAAGGAGTCAAGACGGATTTGGCGATCAAGCAGGATCCTGGTCGGTTAGAATATGAATCCTTATCCGGCCACATATGGCAATTGTAACTGATTAGGATTAGTTTCCAGATCTGTAACCCTGCCCCCCGGACTATATAAGGCAGGCAGGGGACCCCTCTAAAAACATCTCTCATTGACATACAGCAATACAAAATCAGACGCAGGACGTAGGTATTATGCCTTCTTGGCGGCCGAACCTGGATAAAACCTCGTGTCTGTCTTGCATCACCGTCTTGTTTGGGGCTTGCGCATCTATCTGCCGATAATCTACTACCTTGGGCATACCCCTAGGTAGACTGCCGACCATATTTCGTCGACAGTGGCGCGCCAGGTAGGGGGTGTGCGTATTGCTCTCCAAGCAAACAAGATGGTCATCACCTCCGGCTCCATGGCTACGCCGAACGGCCTCACGTTCACTGTCGGCCAGATCACCTGGACCACCGGCTCCGACGACGCCATCGCCATGACCACGGAGGAGGTGTGGATTCAGTCTGCGCCGACCACTACTTCACTTGCATCGGCTACGGCTTCGACCACTACGGCTACGGCTCCGACCACTACGGCTACGGCTCTGACCACTATGGCTACGGCTCCGACCACTACGGATACGGCTCCGACCACTACGGATTCAGCTCCAACCACGATGGATCTGGCTCTGACCATGGTACATCTGGCTCCGACCACGCCTACGTCACCTTCAGCCACGCCGACGTCCCATCATCCGCTTCCCCGCTACAAAGGGAAGCATATCGACAACACCGACCTGCTCGACTCCATCGATCGGGTCGGCACCAAACTCGCTGAAACCCTAGCTCTAGTAAGTACGATTCAAAGTCAACCTAATGAGCAGGTAGCTGCTCCCCACAACAGATCTATCCGACCAGCTCAGACCAGTCGTCCTACGCGACTTGGGATAGATCTCGTGGTCATATCTACTCCTGAGGGGCGCTCCGCTCGTCGCCAGCCGACCTTCGCAATGGGTCTCCAACTCTCCGAGTACGAAGCCTCGATGGAGAACCACCAGGTCCAACCCTACGGCCTGCGAAACGCTGCTTCCAGCTACGCGTACAACCTACAACGCCGCTCGGATCTGTGTTTTATGCGCCGACCTCGGCCGAAGCCACGCAACTTCGTCAACATGGTCCGGATTGAAGATCATCGTGAAGGATCCGTTCACACGATCCAAGAGGGTGACTCCAGCTTCTCGTCTGGCACCGCATCTGATGCCTCCATCCACACCAAGCTCCAGCATCACGAGGATGAAGGCGTCGAGTACGATCTGAATATCCCGGATCACGCCCCGGGATTCCCGCAATTCCCGTCTTTTCTACCAAGGCGAGGGGGTTTGATCAACGTAGTCAGCAATGACGAACCACCGGTAGTTGGCGAAACAGAACAAGAAAGGACTGCACGCGAAGCACGCAACATTGACCGGTTTAATCGCCGGCAAATTGAAGCCGAACCAGACCAGGAGGCACGGCGCATAAGGGTCCAGCCACGTGACCTCAATGACGCTTTTGACAGGGTGGGAGACAAACAAGTCTTTAGGACTCCAAGTGCTAACGTAGCCATCGCCATGGCGACAATGCAACGGCTACCGAACACCCCAGAAACCCAAGCAGTTCACGACGAAATACAAGCCTATCTGACGGCTGCTATGGCCCATACCGCGGAGATTGCAAACCAAGCTCGGGCTCCATCCGTATCAGTCGAGTCAAGCCACAGCCGCCAGCGCCCAAGTCATTCACAGCCACTCAACCAACGTGGCTCGCGCAACAACGATGGCCACGATGGTGGCCAGAATGACAACCGTCGTCGGGACAATGACCGCTGGGACAACCGCGACAATCGCCACGATAACCATAGTCGCAGAGCTAATCTAGATGGCAATCAAGATCGCCGCGATGGCAATAACGATCTCCGCCATTACCTTGGTGGACGCGATCTGCGCGCTCGCATCAACCAGAGAGCCGACGATCGAGCATCCTACGAAAGCCACCGCCGTATGGAGTATGACACCACCCACGGCCCTCCGGGTCTGAAGCAGTTTACTCCACACCTTCGCCAAGTCATATGGCCCAAGAATTTCAAGCTCGAGAAACTTCAGAAGTACGACGGCAAGGAAAACCCTAAATTATGGGTCATGCTCTACGAAACTGCGTGCCGATCAGCCATGGCTGACGAGCACGTCATGTCTAACTACTTCCCAGTCGCTGTTGGTCATGCAGGTCACCAATGGCTGGTTAGCTTGCCGGTGAACTATTTTGATTCTTGGCAGGAGCTCAAGCAGGCCTTCATCAACAATTTCATCGCTACTTGTGAATAACCCGGCAACAAGTACGATCTGCAACAGATCCGAGATTGGAAAGATGAACCACTGCGCGAGTACGTCCGGCGTTTCTTGGAGATGCGCATCAAGGTCCCATCAATCTCCGACAACGAGGCAATCGAGGCTTTTGTCACCGGCCTCCGCTTCCACGACGCCCTAAGAGACAAGCTCCTCCGGAAGAGACCTGAATCAGTCACAGCGCTCTTGGCCACCGCTAAGAAATATGCGGACACCGATGACGCTAAAAAGGTAATTGTTGAAGAAGCTGCAAGGGTTCCACGCTCCGACCACCCTCCACACCGCGACGATTACCGCGGCAATCGTGGTCGGAACGACAATTTTGACCGCCGCAACCAGCGCAATGACTTCTGCGACCACCGTGACCAACGTAATCAGCGGCGCAACCGCCGTGATGATTACAGGAGCAAGCGTGCTCGGGAAGTCGACAGCGAGGTCAATACCGTTAAAAAGGGGGGTGGACGTCATAACTACGAAGACGACTACGCCAAAGCATTGAAGGGGCCCTGCCAGCTCCATCCTAAGTCGAACCATACAATGGAGAATTGCCGCATCCTCAAGACTATCTACACGCGTCAACAGGTTCTGGATACGTCCGACAAGCCTAACGACGTAGGGGAACAGCGCAACGAGGATAACGACGACGACGATGCAGACCCTCGTCATAAATACGTCAAGCCAACTGATCGCGTGCACACCATCATCGGCGGCAAGGTGTCCATTGAGACCAAACGAGAACGCAAGCTGCTCGCCCGCGCTTGCTTGAACGTGGCAAACACCGACAACCTTCTCACCGATCCGCGGCTCCCTCCGTGGTCTCACCGTGAAATCTACTTCAGCAGGAAGGACCAATGGGCCGCCATACCTGAGCCAGGGCGTTTCCCCCTGGTCCTCGATCCTTGTATCAACAAGGTTCAGTTCGACAGGGTACTTATCGACGGCGGCAGCTCCACTGATATACTGTTCAAGAACAGCCTGCCCGCCCTAAAAATAGCCTAGGCGGACCTAAAGCCGTACGAGGCACAGTTCTGGGGCGTTCTCCCCGGACAGAGCTCTACACCTCTCGGGCAGATCACGCTACCTGTGCAATTTGGGACTCCGGACCACTTCCGCACCGACTACATCAACTTCGTGGTCGCTGACTTTGACGGCACCTACCATGCTATTCTTGGTTGACCGTCGCTCACCAAGTTCATGGCCATACCTCATTACAGGTATCTGGTGCTCAAGATGCCTACCGAGAAAGGAGTTCTAACCCTCAGGGGCAACATATACATAGCTTATACCTGCGAGGACGACAGCTTCAAAATAGCAGAGGCCCACGACCTCTCTATTCGCATGGCCGAGACCATGCTCAACGCTAAGAAGACCTCAGTCGACCACCTAGAGATCCCAGACCTCGAGACTCCATGCAAGAACATCAAGTCAAAGGAGCACAAGGTGATCCAGCTGGTCGACGGTGACTCCAGCAAAACAGCCCTTATCGGGGCCAACCTGGATCCCAAATAGGAAGACGCGCTCGTCGGGTTCTTGAGGAGCAACGTGGATGTGTTCGCATGGAAACCTGCCGACATGCCCGGTGTACCTCGGAACTTGATCGAGCACTCCTTAAATGTCAACAGCAAGGCCAAACCTATCAAGCAGAAGCTACGACGGTTTGCTCGCGACAAAAAGGAGGCAATTAGGGTAGAAGTGACACGGCTTTTGGCAGCCGGATTTATCAAAGAAGTGTATCATCCGGAATGGTTAGCCAACCCGGTTCTTGTACGCAAAAAGAATAATGAATGGAGAATGTGCGTTGATTACACTGATCTCAACAAACACTGCCCTAAGGACCCCTTCGGCTTACCTCGCATAGACGAGGTCGTAGATTCAACCGCCGGTTGCGAGCTGCTTTCCTTTCTCGATTGCTACTCTGGTTATCACCAGATCGCTCTCAAAAAGGATGACCAGATCAAGACATCTTTCATCACGCCTTTCGGCGCCTACTGCTACACGACTATGTCGTTCGGGCTCAAAAACGTCGGGGCTACCTACCAACGCGCTATACAGGCCTGCCTCAACGACGAGATAAAAGACGGCCTCGTCGAGGCTTATGTTGACGATGTAGTTGTCAAAACCAAGGAAGCACGTACCCTTGTTGACAACCTGGAACGCACCTTTGCAGCCCTCAATACGTTCCAATGGAAATTAAACCCAAAGAAGTGCATCTTTGGCGTTCCTTCTGGCATACTGCTCGACAACGTCATCAGTTACGACGGCATACGCCCTAACCTGGAGAAAGTCAAAGCTGTCTTAGACATGAAGCCCCCAAAAAAGGTGAAGGATGTTCAGAAGCTTACCGGATGCATGGCTGCTCTAAGCCATTTCATATCAAGATTAGGAGAAAAAGGGCTACCGTTCTTCAAACTGCTCAAAGCATCCAAGAAGTTTGAGTGGTCGGAGGAAGCAGACGCTGCCTTCATGCAGCTAAAACAATACCTCACATCACCTCCGGTCCTTACTGCTCCCAGAGAAGACGAAACTCTCCTACTTTACATTGCGGCAACCGATCGGGTGGTCTCCACTACAATGGTGGTCGAGCGCGACGAGCCAGGCCACGCCTACAAGGTACAGCGGCCAATTTATTTCATCAGTGAGGTACTCACCGAATCCAAGACCAGGTACCCATAGATTCAGAAATTGCTCTACGCCATACTAATAACATCCCAAAAGTTGAGACATTACTTCGACGGATATCGTGTGGTGGTCATGACCGAGTATCCTTTGGGGGACATCATTCGCAATAAGGATGTGAACGGGCGCATCGTCAAATGGGCAATGGAGCTATGCCCCTTTTCCTTGGAATTTGCAAGCCGTACTACAATCAAGTCTCAGGCACTCATCGATTTCATCGTCGAGTGGACAGACTTAAGCACGCCTGCCTCTCCGGGATCCGACGAATATTGGATGATGTACTTCGATGGCTCTCTCAACATTGATGGTGCAGGAGCAGGAGTTCTTTTCGTGTCACCATCCAAGGAGCAGCTCCGGTATGTCCTCAGGATTTATTTCCCAGCATCTAATAACGCCGCCGAGTATGAAGCATGCCTGCATGGTTTACGCATTGCGGTTGAGCTTGGTGTTAAACATCTCTATGTCTACAGACTCGGCTCTGGTCATCAACCAACTCAACAAGGACTGGGACACGACCAGCGAAAAGATGGACGCATACTGCAAATCGATAAGAAAGCTGGAAGGCAGGTTCTATGGCATCGAGTACATACACGTGGTCCGGGACAATAACCAGGCAGCAGATGCGTTGTCAAAGTTAGGATCATCCCGAGCCAAAATCCCACATGGCGTATTCATCCAAGACCTGCTCACACCTTCCATCGAAGAGGAAAATTCCACGGTCAACAAAGCTCTGGACCAGCAATTGGTGGCTATGGTTCTGGCGCCGAGCACAACCGAGCCGCCTCCGACCACTCATGAGCCCGACTGGAGAGTACCTTTCGTCAAGTACTTAACAGATGGCAGCGGTTATACTGATCGGACAGAAAATGAGCGCCTGATGCGTCGCAGTAAGCAGTATCTGCTCGTCGATGGCAAATTATGGCGCAAAAACGCAAAGGGAGAAATCTTGATGAAGTGTATAACCCAGGAAGAAGGCGAGCATCTCCTGGACCAAATCCACTCTGGCTCCTGCGGCAACCACGCGGCCTCAAGAACACTGGTCGGTAAGGCTTTCCGAGCAGGGTTCTATTGGCCATCAGCAGTAGCCGACGCAGAGAAGCTAGTCCGCCACTGTGAGGGTTGTCAGTTCTTTGCCAAGAGAATCCATGTACCAGCACATGAGATCCAGATGATACCAGCCTCTTGGCCCTTCGCATGCTGGGGGCTGGATATGATCGGGCCCTTCAGACCGGCTCCTGGGAAATTTACATGCGTCTTTGTGCTGATTGACAAATTCTCTAAGTGGATAGAATACATGCCTTTAGTACAGGCATCTTCAGAAAAGGCTATAACGTTCCTCGACCAGGTCATCCACTGTTTCGGCATACCCAATAGCATCATCACCGATCTGGGTACTCAGTTCACCAGGAACACCTTTTGGGACTTCTGCGATGAAAGGAGCATAGTAGTAAAATACGTCTCGGTGGTGCACCCTAGAGCCAATGGACAAGTCGAGCGGGCAAATGGCATGATCTTGGACGCATTGAAGAAGAGGATGTATAGAGAAAATGACAAAGCTCCCGGAAGATGGCTCAAGGAGTTACCAGCGGTGGTCTGGGGCCTCCGAACTCAGCCCAGTCGTAACACCGGCGTCTCACCATACTTTATGGTTTACGGCGTTGAGGCAGTCCTCCCACCAGATATAGCTTTCAGATCAGCACGGGTAGAGAACTTCAACGAGGGCAAGGTCAATGAAGTACGGGAGCTAGAAGTGAACAGCGCAGAAGAGAAAAGGCTCGATTCTTGTGTACGTATGGCCAAATACCTTGCTGTTTTACGCAGGTACTACAACAAGAATGTTAAAGAGCGTTTCTTCATGGTCGGGGACTTGGTCCTGAAGTGGAAGACGAACCAGGCTGGTGTACACAAACTCACAACCCCATGGGAGGGACCCTTCATGATCAAGGAAGTCACACGACCAACGTCTTACAGGTTAGCTCACCTAGACGGTACGGACGTACCAAACTCGTGGCACATCGACAAGCTTAGACGTTTCTATGCTTAACTACTGAGATATGTACTCCTCTTGTACTTTCGATTTAATTCAATAAAGCAATTATGATTTCTCCGACCACTCTAATGTGTCACTTCGAGTTTTATGGTTATTCTAACTTAGCCGGTAAAAGCCGACCACCACTCCTTCTACGATTTTCGGAGCAGGCCCTGTCTCCGGTTCCTCCCAATACATGCATGGGATCCGCTCTCTACGTTGCGGGTGATCGGTAGGTCCCCCTTGGTTTACCTTGTCCGCGTCTACGTGTGCACAGGTCACCGGACCTCACACTCCGACCACATGGAAAACTAGGGCCGCACAAACTTTTCGGGATGATGTGTCGAGCACGATGATACAACTAAACAGAACGTTAACATGTTCTTACTTAGTTACACCAACATAAAGTATCAAGCTTAAATACGCTTTATACAAAGCAAACAAGCTTATAATAATATATAGTTACGTTATTACAAGCTTGCCTGAAGAGGCTCAAGTTCACAATAACACAACTATGTCCTCCTTCTACAGCTCTAAGCCTATTACATTGGCTGGTTGGGGCGCATGGCACTTACTGCTCGCCACTTCCGATACCCTACTCGAGTCTTGGGGACTCTTGTGCTAGTCGAGCTGAAGGGGATGGCCCCGCCGGTGCCTGGCTGGTCGAGACCGCAGGTTTCGTTGGTTGGCTTGCGGCTGATGGCATTTCCAGCTGACTTGTCGATGGCGTACCCTGTACAGGTGCTGTCCCACCTCCACACAGGTTAATATCGCCAATTATCTTTGACGACAAGTCCAGCTGGGCCGTCCGAAGCTCCTCTGCCTTGTCTGGGTCTACCTCCTTCGGGTACCCAGCCTCCAGGCGCTTGAGATCGATCAGGGGGTAGTGGGCACGCACCATGCTTAGTACATGGGCACCCGTGTACTCACTTGCCTCCTTCACGAACTCTTGGAACCATCCCCATGCTTGTCTGCATCTCTCGACCAGTCCGAGCTGGGGTGTCCTCGGCTCTTCCTCTATGAGCACCGGGTCAATAAGGTCGAGGACGGGCACAATGCCAGTTGCCACTTCTTGGCACCGGTTTTTCCACGTGTCCTGCTCCTCGGTGGCCTTGAGGCATCGTGCTTTCCAGTCGTCACGCTCTTTGATCACGGCCTCTAGGTGCGTCTTGGCATTGACTTTCAAAACTGAACACAGTACAAGACATCAAATGTGATGACACGACAAGGCAAAGTGGGCAACAGAATGAGAAAGGTGATCTGGAATACTTACTTTTCAGTTCCTCCTTCATTTTGGTGGTGTGGTCTTGGAGTTGAGACTGGCTACGTGCCAGTTTCTCGTTGTCCTCCTTCAGGCGACCACACTCTGCGGTCACACGGCTATTTTCCCCTTGGAGGCGGGTCACTTCAGCTTCTAAACCTGCATTACAGCTGTTACTGCCAATAATACAACAACACAAGTCCTGTACTTGCTATGATAAGATGAAAATTTACTTGTTTTCTCCCGCTCTTTGTTATTGAGCTGGCCGACCAGGTTTTGGTTCTGTGTTTGTCGCTCTGTCCTCTCCTGGTCGGCGGCTTCAAGTTGGCACCGCAAGCGTTCCACTTCGGCCGCCAGTTCTTTATTGGTCGCCGTGATCCCTTCAATCTGGTCGAAGCACCTCTTTTGGTATTTTGCGGTTTTCATCAAGTCCTGCATACAGACAAGCTAAGTCAGACAGTTCGACTACATAACAGGGTCAAGGATTCAAGCCAAACATACATGGACTTCTGTCACCAGATGCTTGGCCACCCGTTCGACTCTTAGGGTCTCTTTCGTCCTCTGGGATTTCTTCGTGCATAACCCATTCGTCGTTCCGCCAGCGCGACACATATACATGTTGTCGCCTATCTTGGGGACGGCCAAGGACCTCTTCTACTTCTTCCTCTTCAGCCTCCTTTTTGGGAGGCGGCGCTGGTCTGGAGTCTGCAGACTCCACGACCACCATGGCTTTTCCATGAGCCGTTGCGTCGGCAAGATTGCTCTGTGCCACTTCTGGCCGCTGCTCCTCGGCTTGATCCGGTTCCCTTGGCGCCAAGGTATCCGCCTCAGCAGGATCTATGCTCGGAGCACTTGTCCTCTGCTCGGCTATCTTCTCGGCTAGCCGCTCGGGGACTGACGTCTGGTCGTCCGCCTACTGAGGTCCCGGCGGAGTTCCTACTACAGGCTCGTCCATGGCTGGCTGCTGGGCAGTTTGTCCCGCCATTGCTGGCGAAGTTGTGCCGCACCCGGCTAGCTGGTCGGGGTTCTCGGTGGACGCCGACCTAATATATCAGAGACAAGTTCAGAAGATAATAGTATCCAATGCAAATTACAAGCTTACATGAAAGATATAGATACTTACATCTTCGATTTGCGGAATGATGTGGTGAAGGAGCGTCTCCTCGATCGCCCCTGCTCTGCGTGCTCGGTAGGTTCCACCAGAACTCTTTCCACCTCCAGTACAGGCGTCGGGGTTTGATGCTCGATGTTTCCCTCGCTTGTCCTCTGTGATGCAGTGGTCGGTGATGAGACCACTGCTGGCACAGAGGAGCCACCCTGCTCCGTCGACCCCATTTGTCTTCTCCTCTTTCGAGGGACGAGCCAGAAGATGTCCGCATCCTCTACTTCATCGTCCGACAGGGGGAAGATGGCTTGGCGTCGTTTGCTGGCAGCCGGACGCTTGCCAGCGGCTCTGGTCGATGCATCCTCCACAGTCTCGAGTGCCGCCCAGTGGACGTCATCGGTCCTAGCGCTGGTCCGGGCGGCTAGGCCAGTAGCTTGCGGCCAATCCACACCGGGGGGAGGCAACACCAACACTGCTGCTCGGTAACGACCATTACACTGAGACACAAAACAGGGACAACAGTCAAATTCTTGTTACAACATGACTCTACAGTTAAAAGGAGGCATCATTTACCTTTGGGGGAGGTCGAGCCAGCTTGAAGGCGTTCTCGATGTCGTTCAGCCTGACATAATTTACATCGGCCAGGTTGAATAGCTCCCCAATCCTAGCCTTGATTTCCATCTTGTCGAGCGGCTCTTTCCTGGTCCTTGTTGGATCTGCGCTCCCCTAGTACTCGAAGCCTGGATGAACCCTCTTCTGGCAGGGCTGGATCCTTCGGCTGATGAAGTTCCCGACCACACTTGGGCCATCTAACTTTCCCCACGGGATCATCCCGAGCAGTTCGGCGATCTGTTCCAGGTTCTCGGGCTTCTCTGTCCAGCTATTCTTCTTCTCTGGAATCAGCCCCATGTCGCACAGGGTGATGGTGTTCGGCTCTTCACGGATGTAGAACCACTTCTTGTACCACTCGTCCAGCGAGGTGTTCTAGGGGCAGTGCAAGTATTGGGCTTTCATGCCGTCGCGTAGATTCAGGTAGACGCCTCCGGCTATCTTTGAGCCACCGCTCCCTTTCTTCCGAAGACAGAACAGGTGGCAAAAGAGGTCGAAATGGGGCTGGAAGCCACCATAAGACTCGTAGAGATGGATGAAGGTGGAGACAAGAAGAATCAAGTTGGGATGCAGATTGCAAATCCCAATCTCGTAATACAAGCAGAGACCCTGAAGGAAAGGGTGCACTGGAATCCCGAAACCCCGTTTGAAGAAGTCTTTGAAAACCACAATCTCACCTGGTTGTGGATCGGGAAAGCTTTCTCCTTCCGACGCACGCCATCCCGCGAGTGCCTTGTTGTGGAGCACTCCCATGGCGACGAGGTCCTCGATGGTCTGCTCATTGCTCCACGACTTCCACCACTCCTTCGCCATGACTCCGCCTTTCTTTTGGGCATCTCTCTTTGCCATTAGTCTGTCCTTACTAAGGGGGTGGATGCGGTGGCGAGGGGATTGGCGATGATTTTCAGAGGAATAGGGTTCGGCAGGAGGAAGAAGAAGGTTGCGGCGGCAAATGACAATGGGGAACGGTGTGAGTAACTTACTAGATCTACATTATATAAAACAAAGAGCTCCGTCGTTTTGTCCGCCCGAGATTATTGGGAGACGTGCACACGCGCCGCAGACGGCTGTTCACACAACCTCGAGATCTACGCCAATAAACGCGCTCCTTCGTTACCAGTGTACGCGCCTCTTCGTTGATAGTGTAAGAGGGCCCACACTGACGCACCTCCATACAGGTGCCAAGCGACTGTTTGCCAGAAAAGAGTAAGAAGACAGAATGACGTACTATACCCATCTGCTTTTTTGACTAGGCGTGTCAGACTGGACTTGGCAGAGAATGGAGATAAAGAAATACACCGAATAAATACATCAATGGCATTCATGTTTTCGATGACTGTTTTGCGCTCAAGGATGGACCAGACTCTTACAATGCTCTGGGACCGCCCAGACCACTGCCGTGCTCGGGGACTGCCCAGACCACTGTTGTGCTCGGGGACTGCCCAGACCACTGCCGTGCTCGGGGACTGCCCAGACCACTGACGTGCTCAGGGACTGCTCCGACCACAAACGTGCTCGGGGGCTACTCCGACCACTGTCGTGCTCAGGGACTGCTCCGACCACTAATGTGCTCGGGGACTATCCCAACCACTGCTCGAAGAAGGGTTCTCCTCGGCTACATGTGATTTGTACTCACATACAGTTGAGAGATATTTATTTAGACCTTGCTACAAGGCTCATACTTCGCCTTCCAGCAAGCTCGGGGACTACATCGGTACGATGCACCTGCTGGTGCATCTCGTATCACCTGTACGACGATTGGGTTCTCAACTTAACTGGAATTCTTTTTAGACCCTGGCACCACGTGCCTGCGTCACCTACTACCAGGCTCGGGGACTAAGTGGGCACACTTCACCTTGAGGTGAATGTGTTTTAATCGACCCCTATGCTTTAAATGATTGTAAGGATTACTATAGTGCTCGGGGACTTTACCGACCACTGCTCGGAGAATTGTTCTCCTCGGCTACATGTGATTTGTACTCACATACAATTAAGAGACATTTATTTAGACCTTGCTACAAGGCTCATACTTTGCCTTCCAGCAAGCTCGGGGACTACATCGGTACGATGCACCTGCCGGTGCATCTCGTATCGCCTGTACGACGATTGGGTTCTCAACTTAACTGGGAATTCTTTTTAGACCCTGGCACCACGTGCCTACGTCACCTACTACCAGGCTCAGGGACTAAGTGGGCACACTTCACATTGTGGTGAATGTGTTTGTTTAATCGACCCCTGTGCTTTGAATGATTGTAAGAATTATTAATGTGCTCGGGGACTGTCCCGACCACTGCTTGAATAATGGTTCTCCTTGGCTACATGTGGTTTGTACTCACATACAGTTGAGAGACATTTCTTTAGACCTTGCTACAAGGCTCATACTTCGCCTTCCAGCAAGCTCGGGTACTACGTCGGTACGATGCACCTGCCGGTGCATCTCGTTTTGCCTGTACGGCAATTGGGTTTTCAACTAAACTAGGAATTCTTTTTAGACCCTGGCACCACGTGCCTACGTCACCTACTACCAAGCTCGGAGACTAAGTGGGCACACTTCACCTTGTGGTGAATGTGTTTGTTTTTTGACCCTTACGCCTCTGATGTTCAAGGACGCTATGCTTCAAGACCACTTACATTTCTTTTCAGAAATACAAGTGGGCACACTTCTCAGGACAGAAATCTTTTTCTTTTTTCTTAAGAGCACCATACATTCTTCGAACAACCTACTTCTCCGATGATGATGGTGGTCAGAGGCGTCAAGGACTCAAGCCTTACTTGTCGGAGAAGGTTAAAATGGCATGTCGCAGCATAATACTTGATGCTCGGGGACTAGCTGTGGGGGTATTAACCCCTATACCTTTACGGCTAAGCTTGGGCCGGCCCGGATCGACGGGTCCGGTCCACCCGAAAGACGACGTGTGGCCCAGCTAACCTGATCGGAGTCCCGCACAAGGAGTCAAGACGGATTTGGCGATCAAGCAGGATCCTGGTCGGTTAGAATATGAATCCTTATCCGGCCACATATGGCAATTGTAACTGATTAGGATTAGTTTCCAGATCTGTAACCCTACCCCCCGGACTATATAAGGCGGGCAGGGGACCCCTCTAAAAAACATCTCTCATTAACATACAGCAATACAAAATTAGATGCAGGACATAGGTATTACGCCTTCTTGGTGGCTGAACCTGGATAAAACCTCGTGTCTGTCTTGCGTCACCGTCTTATTTGGGGCTTGCGCATCTGTCTGCCGATAATCTACTACCTTGGGCATACCCCTAGGTAGACTGCCGACCATATTTCGTCGACAGAGGGCGTGAGCAGGTCTTGAACAAATACACCATGTGGTACTTTGGCTCGGGATGATCCTAACTTTGACAGCGCATCTGCTGCTTGGTTTTTGTCCCAGACCATTTATGTGTACTCGATGCCATAGAACTTGCCTTCCAGCTTTCTGATCGCTTTGCAGTATGCGTCCATCTTTTCACTAGTCGTATCCCAGTCCTTGTTGAGTTGGTTGATGACCAGAGCCGAGTCTCCATAGACATAGAGACGTTTGACACCGAGCTCGACCGCAATGCGCAGACCGTGTAGGCATGCTTCGTACTCAGCGGCGTTATTAGACGCCGGGAAATGAATCCTGAGGACATATTAGAGCTGCTCCTTGGATGGTGATACGAAGAGGACTCCTGCCCCTGCGCCGTCGATGTTGAGGGAGCCATCGAAGTACATCTTCCAATACTCGGCGGGCCCCTGAGAGGCAGGTGTGCTTAAGTCTATCCACTCGATGATGAAATCGACAAGTGCCTAAGACTTGATTGTAGTACGGCTTGCAAATTCCAAGGAGAAGGGGCATAGCTCCATTGCCCATTTGATGATGCGCCCGTTCGCATCCTTGTTGCGAATGATGTCTCCCAGAGGGTACTCGGTCATGACCACCACACGATATCTGTCGAAGTAGTGTTTCAACTTTTAGGATGTAATTAGTATGGCGTAGATCAGTTTCTGAATCTGTGGGTACCTGGTCTTGGATTCATTGAGCACCTCACTGATGAAATAGATTGGTCGCTATACCTTGTAGACATGGCCGGGCTCGTCGCGCTTGACCACCGTGGTAGTGGAGACCACTCGATTAGTTGCCGCAATGTAAAGCAGGAGGGTTTCGTCTTCTCTGGGAGCAGTGAGGACCGGAGGTGATGTAAGGAATTGTTTCAGCTGTGTAAAGGCAGCGTCTGCTTCCTCCGACCACTCAAACTTCTCAGATGCTTTGAGCAGCTGGAAAAATGGTAGTCCTTTTTTGCCTAATTTTGATATGAAACGACTGAGGGCAGCCATGCATCTGGTAAGCTTCTGAACATCCTTCACCTTTTTGGGCGGCTTCATGTTCAAGACATCTTTTACTTTCTCTGGGTTAGGGTGTATGCCGTCGTGACTGACGACGTTGCCGAGCAATATACCGGATGGAACACCAAAGATGCACTTCTTTGGGTTTAATTTCCACTGGAATGTGTTAAGGGCTGCAAAGGTATGCTCTAGGTTGTCAACAAGGGTGGACGCTTCCTTGGTTTTAATGACTACATTGTCAACATAAGCCTCGACGAGGTCGTCTTTTATTTCATCTTTGAGGCAGGCCTGTATGGCGCGTTGGTAGGTAGCCCCAGTGTTCTTGAGCCCGAATGACATGGTCGTGTAGCAGTAGGCGCCGAAAGGCGTGATGAAGGATATCTTGATCTGGTCGTCCTTTTTGAGAGCGATCTGGTGATAACCAGAGTAGCAATCGAGAAAGGAAAGCAGCTCACAACCGGCAGTTGAATCTACGACCTCGTCTATGCGAGGTAAGCCGAAGGGGTCTTTAGGGCAGTGTTTGTTGAGATTAGTGTAATCAACGCACATTCTCCATTCCTTATTCTTTTTGCGTACAAGAACCGGGTTAGCTAACCACTCTGGATGATACACTTCTTTGATAAATCCGGCTACTAAAAGCCATGTAACTTCTACCCTAATAGCCTCCTTTTTGTCGCGAGCGAACTGTCGTAGCTTCTGCTTGATGGGTTTGGCCTTGCCATCGACATTTAAGGAGTGCTCGATCAAGTTCCGAGGTACACCAGGCATGTCAGCGGGTTTCCATGCGAACACACTCACGTTGCTCCTCAAGAACCTGACGAGCGCGTCTTCCTATTTAGGATCCAGGTTGGCCCCGATAAGGGCCGTTTTGCTAGGATCATCGTCGACTAGCTCAATCGCTTTGTGCTCTTTGGACTTGATGTTCTTGCATGGGGCCTCAAGCTCTGGGATCTCTAGGTGATCGGCTGGGGTCTTCTTGGTGTCGAGCGTGGTCTCAGCCATGCGAATAGAGAGGTTGTGAGCCTCTGCTATTTTGAAGCTGTCATCCTCGCAGGTATAAGCCACATATACGTTGCCCCTGAGAGTTAGAACCCCCTTCTCAGTAGGCATCTTGAGCACCAAATACCTGTAGTGAGGTATGGCCATGAACTTGGTGAGCGCTGGTCGACCAAGGATAGCATGGTAGGTGCCTTCGAAGTCGGCGACCACGAAGTTGACGTAGTCAGTGCGGAAGTGGTCTAGGGTACCAAATTGCACAGGTAGCGTGATCTGCCCGAGAGGTGTAGAGCTCTGTCCGGGAAGAACACCCTAGAACTGTGCCTCGTATGGCTTGAGATCCGCCTGGGTTATCTTTAGGGCTGGCAAACTGTTCTTGAACAATATATCGATGGAACTGCCGCCGTCAATCAGCACTCTATCGAACTGAACCTTGTTGATACAAGGATCGAGAACCAGAGGAAAATGCCCTAGCTCAGGTATTGTGGCCCATTTGTCCTTTCTGCTGAAGGAGATCTCACGGTGAGACCAAGGAGGGAGCCGCGGATCGGCGATGAGGTTGTCGGCGTTGGCCACGTTCAAGCAAGCGCGGGCGAGCAGCTTGCGCTCTCGCTTGGTCTTGATGGACACTCTGCCCCCAATGATGGTGTGGATGCGGTCGGTTGTCTTGACGTACTTGTGACGGGGATCTGCGTCTTCATCATCGTTGTCCTCGTTACGCTGCTCCCCTACATCGTTAGGCTTGTCGGATGTATCCGGAGCCTGTTGGCGCATGTAGATGGATTTGAGAACACGGCGATTCTCCATGGTATGGTTTGACTTGGGATGGAGCTGGCAGGGTCCTTTCAATGCTTTGGTGTAGTCTTCTTCGTAGTTGCGACGTCCACCACCTTTTTTAATGGTGTTGACTTCGCCATCATCTTCCTGAGCACGCTTGCCCCTGTAATCGTCACGGCAATTACGCTGGTCGCGGTGGTCGTGGGAATCGTTGCGCTGGTTGCGGCGATCAAAATTGTCGTTCTGACCACGGTTGCCGCGGTAGTCGTCGCGGTGTGGGGGGTGGTCGGAGCGTGGAACCCTTGCTGCTTCTTCGATGATTATCTTTTTAGCATCATCGGCATCCGCATATTTTTTAGCAGTGGCTAGGAGCGCTGTGACCGATTCAAATCTTTTGCGGAGGAGCTTGTCCCTTAGGGCATCGTGGAAGCGGAGACCAGTGATGAAAGCTTCGATTGCCCCATTGTCGGAGATTGACGGGACCTTAATGCGCATCTCCAAGAAGCGTCGGGCGTACTCGTGCAGTGGCTTGTCTTTGCGATCTCGAATCCGCTGCAGATCATATTTGTTGCCGGGTTGTTCGCAAGTAGCAATGAAGTTGTCGATGAATACTTGCTTGAGCTCTTGCCAAGAATCAAAGTAGTTCGCTGGCAAGCTGACCAGCCATTGGTGGCCTGCATGGCCGACGACGACTGGGAAGTAATTAGACATGATGTGCTCGTTAGCCATAGCTGATCTGCACGCGGTTTCGTAGAGCATGACCCATAACTCAGGGTTCTCCTTGTTGTCGTACTTCTGGAGTTTTTCGAGTTTGAAGTTTTTGGGCCATATGACTTGGCAAAGGTGAGGAGTAAACTACTTCAAACTCGAAGGGCCGTGGGTAGTATCATATTCCATACGGTGATAGCTTTCATGGGATGCACGATCGTTGGCTCTTTGGTTAATGCGATCGCGTAGGTCGCGTTCTCCGAGGGAATGGCGGAGATCGTTATTGGCATCACGGCGATCCCGATTGCCATCCTGGTTGACCCTACGACAGTGGTTACCACGGCGATTGTTGTGGTTGTCTCATTGATTATCATCCCGGTTGTTGCGGCGGTTGTCATCCCGACCACCATCATGACCACCATTTTTGCCTTGACAGTTGTCTGATGGGTCGTTGTTGCGCGAGCCACGTTGGTTGGGTGACTATGGGCGACTTGAGTACTGGCGACTGTGGCTTGATTCGACTAAGATGGATGGAGCCTAGGCTTGGTTTGCAATCTCTGCGGTCTGGGCCATAGCAGCCGTCAGGTAGGCTTGTACATCATCATGAATTGCCTGGGTTTCCGGGGTATCGGGTAGTCGTTGCATTGTTGCCATAGCAACAACTACGTTGGCGCTTGGAGTCCTGAAGACCTGCTTTTCCCCTACCCTATCAAAGGCATTGTTGAGGTCACGTGGCTGGAACCTTATGCGTCGTGCCTCCTCTTCTGCCTCGGCTTCGGCTTGTCTGCGATTAAATCGGTCAATATTGCATGCTTCGCGTGCTAGCCTTTCTTGTTCTGTTTCACCAACTGCCGGTGGTTCATCATTACTGACAACATTGATCAAGTCTCCTCGCCTTGGTGGGAAGGATGGGAATTGTGGGAACCCCGGGGCATGGTCTGGGATATCCAGATCGTATTCAACTCCTTCATTATCATGATGCTGGAGCTCGGTGTGGACGGAGCCATTAGATGCGATACCGGACGAGGAGCTTGAGCCACCCTCTTGAACTGTGTGGACCAATCCTTCTTGATACTCCTCAATCCGGACCATGTTGACGAAGTTGCACAGGCCGTAGGGCTGAGCCTGGTAGTTCTCCATCGAGGCTTCGCACTTGGAGAGCCGGAGACCCATCGCGGGGGCTGGTCGGTGACGAACGGAGCGCCCTTCAGGAGTAGACATGACCATGAGGTCCGTACCGAGTCATGCAGGACGACTGGCCCGAGCTGGTCGGGTAGATCTGTTGTGGGTAGTGGTTACCTGCTCATTAGGCTGATTTTGAATCGAACTTACCAGAGCTAGGGTTTTAGCAAGCTTGATGCCGACCCGATCGATGGAGTCGAGCAGGTCGGTGTTGTTGATCTGCCTCCCTTTGTAGCGAGGAAGCGGACAACGGGTTGTCGGCGTGGCTGAAGACGATGCTGGTGTGGCCGGAGCCAGATCCACCACGGTCAGAGCCGTAGCCGATGCAGGTGAAGCAGTGGTCGACACAGATTGAATCTGCGCCTCCTCCGTGGTCATGGCAATGAAGTTGTCGGAGCTAGTGGTCCAGGTGATCTAGCCGATGGTGAAAGTGAGGCCGTTCGACGTAGCCATGGAACCGGGGATGATGACCATCTTGTTTGTCTGGAGAGCAGTACGCACACCCCCTACCTGGCACGCCACTATCAATGAAATATGGTCGGCAGTCTACCTAGGGGTATGCCCAAGGTAGTAGATTATCGGCAGACAGATGCGCAAGCTACAAACAAGATGGTGACGCAAGATAGACACGAGGTTTTATCTAGGTTCGGCCGCCGTGAAGGCATAATACCTACGTCCTGTGTCTTATTGTATTGCTGTATGTCAATGAGATGTTTTTTGAGATGGGTCCCCTGCCCGCCTTATATAGTCTGGGGGGCAGGGTTATAGATCTAGAAACTAATCCTAACCAGTTACAATTGCCATAGGTGGCCGGATAAGGATTCCTATTCTAACCGACCAGGATCTTGCTTGATTTCCATGTCTGCCTTGATTCCTTGCGCGGGACTCCGAGCAGATCGGCCGGACCACGCATTGTCTTCTAGTGGGCCAGACCCCCTGGTCCAGGCCGGCCCAAGCCTAGCCGTAAGGGTATAGGGGTTAATACCCCCACACCCTCCCTCACTCTCTCTCTCTCTCAGGCCTGTCCTAGATCATGGATCCGGCGGGTGTGGGCAAAGAGGAGCCCCGGATCTGGCGATGCGGGCACGGTGGCGCTCCTCCTCTGGCATTAGCTCCCTGGGCAGCGACACTCCTTCTCCACCTCTATGTCAACTCCAGCGGCCATGGGGAGGCCAGATCTGGCAGCATGGAGGCCGGATCCGGTGGCATGGAGGCCGGATTCAGCCTCCCTGTTGCGGCGCTCCTCCTCCGACGTTAGCTCCCTAGGCGGCGGCACTCCTCCTCCACCTATGTGTCAACTTCGGTGGCGGGGAGGCCGAATCTGGCTCAATGGTGGATGACGTGCCCCGACGATGGATCCAACAAGCGATGGCGGCGGCAGCCTGTGGGTGGGCTCGCTGGGCTTGTCCATGGGGTTTCTTTTTTTTCTTTTTATTTGATTTACCAAGGCAGGTGACCCGCCTTGGTAAATCATGATTAATCATGACCTTTAGTTCGAGGCGAACATGATGCCCGCTTCGGTTAAAGTTTGTGTAGTAGTGATTCATCTCATTGCATCGGCAACCTCCGTCTAAATCTTTCATCAACCGACCGCACCTCGTCCCCACAACGCCGTGGTGGCGGATGGACCCAATCACAAATAGTGTGGTAGTAGTTGAGCCAAACCGTGTCCCAACCATGTGCTCCAGTGCCGCCAAGTCAACGCCTTCCTCTACCACCATTTGGCAACATAGCGCGGGTAGATCAGGCCCCACCCCACCGCTCTGCATCAGGAGGTTATCATTGACCCATGTCATCTTTGCAATGTCACTACTACCTCTTGCACCATCGAGATCCATCTGATCCGGACCGGGAACCCACCACAGGAGGACTCCCATTTAGCCTTTGCCCCTCCTCTACCTCCCAGGTTGGTGGTTAGATCCTGTCAGCATCGAGACGGCTCCATTCATTGCCTACCCCATCAACATGAGAGCCTACCACCTTACGTTGTGGTGGGTGTGGGTGTGAGCGGGGGTATGTTTGCTATATGGGCATCAGGTGTTGTACCCAATTTTTGATCTGTTACTACGTGTATCCCTTTTTTGGTTTACGTGACCATTGGCCGGGGTTGAGTCACCACTGCCTATTGACATCGCGCGTAGTACTTCTCCAACATCAGTGTTGAGTATACTGGCCTCTACTTCTTTGATTGTGCGACCAAGTTAGGCATACATGCTGATGGGACACCTCCATACATTGTTTCCTAGTTCCCGGTCGGCATGTTTTCAACGCTATTTCATCATCGCCACCATAGATCAGATGCCTCGTATGACTTCTTTCATTGTCATCTCACCTCACGCATACTTAGTTTGATAGTTGATTATGCACAATCCACCCGACTCCCATGACATTGTTCTTCATTGAGTATCATACATCTACTCCAAGCAATAGGATTGCTATTATGTCGCCTCCTCGGACTGTAGCACCACCGCATGCTATGCCTCAAGCAAGGCACTAGTCTACACCCGATCTTCATCACCGACATCGAGCGCTACAGCCACCGCCATACCTTGCGTCTAGACTACTTGCCTTTAGGTAGGAGTGTCCACACTGATTGCTCACCTTCTCACAGGAGCACTCGCTCCCACACAACTTCTTATTCGTTTAGTACAACCTCACTCATCGCTAGCATTGCCGTCTCTTCCCCGCATATTTTGTCTACTCTGACAATAATGGCTCCATCAACATCTTCTACCCTCACTGTTCTGTGCACCGCAGCCATCATCGAGGCCCTCTCTACTGGTCCCTTAGACATATGGTTGGGGCCATCCTCCTAGTATATCTAATATTTTCAACACGGGTGTGTGCCTTCATCCTTGACGTGTTCCTGGGCCTAGCAACCCCAGCGCATGCTTCATCCATGGCAGCATGACTGCATTGACTTCGGCATTGACACTCCGTAACCATCCCATCCCTCAATTCCATCATCGTCTTTAATCTATGTCATCGATAGTCCTGACTACATCGACCTCAGCATCGCCTCCTTCTATGATGACTGCCTCGAGGTATCTCTGTCAACACTATGCATGGCTCCCCTTTTACACCTACGGCTTCATGTGAGACAGTCTCAACACCGGCAACCAAACCATGGCTACATGGACCACATCTATCTCCAACTCGACATCTTTGACCATAGCTACTTCGCCATCTCGACATCGGCACAAAGAACTACTATGTTTGCATGAGCATGAGCAACACATTGACAGTTCAGATTGTGGGGGATGTTAGATCGCCGACTTACACCTTTGCCTTCTTCTCCAGTCTCACTATCTGCAATGCTCCAACTGTGACTGAGGGGATGTTATAATGTATCACGACTAGGATAGAGTTAGTTGGGATTACGATCCCGTGTACAAGCTGGACCCCTAAGTTATGCACACTGTATATACCCGCGACGGAGCTGCCCTAGGGGCGTGGTGGGGCGGCCGCCCCAGCTACCGGCGCCGTAGCCACAGACCATCGAACCCCCTTTTCTGGTGCGGTTCTGCCCTATCTCCGGCGACCGGCTGCCGATGACGCGAGGCAGAGCGCCATGGCGAGCGTCGAGTGGTCAGGTCCATGGTTGCTGGCCTGTTGCTCCCTGCTGGGCCTTTGCTAATTGATATTCATTCGACATTCAATCTACAGGTTCAATCAGTCTTAGTTATTTGTATTTTGCAATGTATAGATCAACTGATCAAGAACTACTAGTTTAATCTTCAAATTTGAGATAACATCTTGTGTTTCTTGTCTACTTTTCGCCATAACATGTGATTGCAGTGTTTTTGCCATGATTTGTGTGATTGTAGTATGCAAATGCGGTGCGTTATGAATATGGTGTCTTTTTGGTTCATTTTCTTGTTGAACTTCGCCCCACCTATAATTTTTTTCTGGCTCCGTTAGTGGTATATACCATATTCGAGAGGCTCAATACAAATAATCCAGTTTCACCTAATTCTATTCTTCTACACAACACAAGGTAGCAAAACTACCATGCCTGGCCAAAGGAATGATCTAAGTGCCACCTATATATACTATTAACTAGGAGCGTCTAACAGATCGAATTAGCACATGCATGTCTAATCAAACTCTGCCTGGACATATTTATTCCGGTTATGCATGCACCCCATTGAGACTAAGTTTAGACTATCATCATGCACGCATACTGACGCAAACAAGCTCATGTAACCACAAGAGCGTCACTCCAACATGGGTCGTGACGTTGGGTAATAAACTCAACACTTCACGTGAATGTACAGCTTATACATATGTGTGATGTTATACAAGTCGCTTTCATAAGCTCATCGACTGGTCCCTGTAAATTCACTGAGATTGTTTAGGCATAGGATATGTATTGCTAGTCCACGTTGCCGGCGACTATAATAATTGAAAAATGGTTTGCATCACATACAGTATTTTGATTGAATTTCCAAGGGCATTAGCTAGTCCTTAGTTAATTAATTTGGAGTGTACGATCAACTTCAAAGTATTTAAAGAAAAATAAGTGTACGCTTTGATCTCTGTTTCGGAGCTTAGTACCACAACATACAAAAACATTTGTTTCTTCATGCCGACCGACGTATATAAGTGGATTGCTTTGGGCATGATTTTCCACACACTAGATCCAAGGTTGGACATCACAACACTAGCCTTTTGTCAAACAAGTAAATGTCCCTTTAATATACATAGTACAGTACAAGATAGACGGTTTATCCCTATGTGACTATTGTTTGTAAGTGGTTAATTGCTTTATAGTATCTTTCATTAATTGAGTATATAAAATTCTACATAGTGTGGGAGTTTAGTCTGTCGGCATCGATGCCACCATACCACTCATGAATAACTGTAGTAAAAAGAAAGTGAAACTCGTGATTAGTAATTCTATGAGCGCCGTCCCATGCATCTATTTGAGTGGGATTAACCTGATCAGAGGCTTAAGGTCCGATATTATTATTGACATGCAAGATCCATATGTTGCACTTGAACCAATCACATAATAAGTATGGTTTATTGCATTGCCACACTACGCTTTTTGTCATCACAAGGCCAAATAGTGATCTTACAGTCTCTCTGATCCCAAATATAAGCTCTATCAACTTTTACATTTTTTTCTACAATTTCAAGGCATTCTGTTCCTTTGTACTATACTAATAGTCAACATAAATTAATCACAAAAAATAGTAGTCAACATAAATTGTCACTCTTTTTGAATTCCTCCCTTTCCATGCTTAATCCTATCAGCCGTACTTAGAAAACCAAAATAAAACTTAAAACACGTTGTCTCATCTAAAAAGCACTTTAAAGCAGGGATTAGAAGTTCTGCTCATTTGGCATGCACATAGTACAGTTATATGTTGGCTAATACTCCCTTCGTCCATAATATAAGGACTTCTCAGTTTTTTCAGTACATGATATTGCAAATTTAATCACGGAAACACTACATAGTTCTTTTTTTTACATCCATATAAATGAAGCCAAATAGTAATTTTGGCATGCGTGAAACCGATTGATAGCAAGACTAGGACTGCTTATATATTTGGAATCGACAAGAGTACCTATAATACTGAAAATTTTCATTAATTGTCCTCTGAACCATCATCAGAGCAGATTTATGTCTGTTATCGATGCTCATGTGTAATATATATATATATTCATAAAAGATAATAAAACAATTTTCACGTTTACAATGCAAAGGAAATTGATATGTATGCATGGTAACTTGGGGAGGGACCCTTGATTAATAATGAATCCACCTCAAACAAAAAATGACTATTTACTAAAGCTGGCTCAAAACCTACCAATTTTATCCATGTGTACAAATATTCAAGCTATATTGGGTAACAAAATATTCTGAGGATCCAGTGTACTAACAAGACTTTGTACCTTCTGCTTAGCATGATCTTGCAATCCATGGTGCATAAACTAGATTTATATATCACATATTCCAATCCTCACTATACTACAAACACACCAAAGTAGCGTCAAACAACAGACGTTAAAAGTAGAAGATAGCCGATGCATTGTCCGTCGGTATCAAATCTCTAACAAACCATCGGTCGGCACTTCAGAGGGAACTATGAAGTCGCTGCATTGGGGCTGCGGTATAGTGCCTCCCAATCAATGAGAGAACTATCAAACACCTCTAGTAAAGTTGGCAAGTCCAAGTCTGCCTCAGACTCTTGAACATCTGTACTTGTTTGTGGCATTTCTGTGCTCTGATGAAGATCCATACTTCCAACAAGTTGGGGAAGCTGGACCATGCTGATGGTTTGATGGTCCTTGCAAGTGTGGTCACCATAGTACACGACAGTGTACTTTGCACTTTCCTCGCGGGCCATGGAACTATTACCGGTACCATCATCGTCATTTGGTTCTTGTTCCTCAATTGTCTTTGTTGCTAAGCAGTTCCGTTCTCTGTAGGCGCATCTGTAGTAGCTCCTGATTAATTGACCACAAGTTCATGTGATATGGTTATTATTACCATATATGTGTAGTGTCTATTATAATAGTTTGTAGATTTGCTTGAGATCATGTATGTATAGTAATAATTTGATCACAAATTAAAGGACAGTCAAATCTGCTCATGCAATAACTGTAAGCAGCTTGTTTTCTGGATGATGAAGAATGTGATGATTGACGTATACTATAAGAGATCGATAGATATATTATTTACCTAGGATGTTTCCTCCCATTGATGTTCTTCTGCCCATATTTTCTCCACAGATGGCCATCATAGTATGGAACATGTGTAACAAGGGACCTTGATCGCTTGTCGTTGTTCCTCCTAGATACATATGTAGAATCAGTTGATGCATAGATGTTACAAAAAGCTGGATTATATGGACATACTGGTAATAAAACAAGTTGATCGCATCTGATATTCATCAAATCACACCTTCTCTTTTGACCAACGCTATTAGGCTGCTTCGCCAATCGCGCTTGCTCCTCCGTCATCTTCTCACCATTAGGAGTGCTATTCTTCCTCACCAACGACTTGTCGTCGACGACTGGATCTCCCGAAGGTCCACCTCCGCCTCCGGTACTCATGAAGCAGCCCTCAAGCATAGACACCACGCCTATGTTGCAGCCGATCACGTCGTCAAAGAGCTGGACGGCGATCTCGGTGGCTGAGAAAGTATCATCGATGACGCCGTGGAGCAGCGGGAGGACGAGCGCTCGTAGCTGCATCACAAGGTCCTGCTGCCTCCTCATGGCCTCCATCATCTCCCAGCCATGGCCGCAGGGCGGTGCCATGACAAGGCTGCTGATCTTGTTGTCCATTCGATCAGTAAGTACTCAATTATTGCGATTGCCCTTTGTCTCAAGTAGCTAAAGGTGTGCGAAGTAACTACTACTGGTGCTGGTAGTTTTCGGGGGTCAATAATGTCACTCTCTCTGACGAAGTGAGAAAGCTAACTTTTTTTAAGGTAGGCGACGAGAATGAGAGAGAGCTGTAGCTAGCTAGGTGTTGTCATGGAGAGTGTGGCTCTCGCTCGGCCGCTAGAGTGTACTTGGTTATATATGCAGTGCTGTGTACCAATCGAGCTTAATTGGCACGTGTGTTATATATGATGCTGCAGTCGCATGCAACAATAAAAAGAAGCAGTGAGGCATCCATTTCTCGGTGTGAACGCATGGGCGTGTGCATGACCACGCGGCATTGGCATCGACCACACGAGCCAGGGCTTGAGACTTTCAACTCACCCTGTCCTTCATACGTATGTTATGCACGTGTGTGTCAATTGTACACCTTCATTCGGACCGAATCGACCGATATGCATAAATCTTACCTATACTCACCCTGTTCCATTCATGCTAACTTTTGTCGAAAGTCAAGCTTCTTTTAACTTGATCAAGCTTACAAAATCGACAATATCAATTTAGCCTCATTAATTCTTGATGAAATATATTTTTATAGTGAATTTATTTGAGTTGTAGAAGTTAATATATTTTCTTAAAGATTTGGTCAAATTAACTTAGAGAAGTTTGACTTAGACAAAGCTAATTTCATTGAACTATAATTTGGTACGGAGAGGGTACATAGGGACGTTTTCCCTCGAAAAGTGAAATATAAAGATTTATGCACCTTAGTGCTATATATACAAGTAAAGTAAGGCAAAGCAATATATATGTATATAAACACTAAAATGACTGTGATTTAATTCTTGTAAGGAAAAATTGGTGCTATAGGACCAAGAGAATTTCGTTGTCTACTGTGCCACAGCTGTGCGCGTCCATGGTATGACTAGCAACAGCCCAAACATGGAAGCAGAAAAGTCAATGTGGCGTGGGATACTTTGATGACAAGCTGAGTGGGTGGGATGTGTGTGTGGGTGGGTGGGGATTTTTTTAACACTTTTTGTAAACTAATTTTAAATCTAACACTGTTTTTTTTTTCAAAACTAACACTTTTGGCCACGCCTATTGCCATGGCGCGGCGAAACGCCTGTGCCGCGCCATGGTGGCGCGGCGGGAGGATGACGTGGCGACGACCGAGGCTGCTGACCGGTGATGTGGCAGCATTGTCGTGCCACCGATCTTGGCGCGACAGTGACGCGCCCTGATAGGTGGCGCGGCAGAGCCGGATAAAAGGCCCGCGGCCCAGTCCCGCCTGCTTGCCGCGCCCGCCGTGCATTCGCTCTGTCTGCCAGCCGCGTCCACCTGCCTAGCCGCCGCGCCGCGCCCTCCCTCCACTCCCAAGTGCTATCGGCGCCCTGCCCTCCGTTGCCGCCTCCCTCCCTCCCCGGCCCTGTTCTAAGGTAATGACACACTTTTTTATTTTCATTTGAATGGTGGATTGGAATATTATGAATGGGAGTTAAGGTTAGGAGGAAAATTATGTTTGAGAACTATGGGCTCTGGTTTGGAGGAAGATATTAGTTTGATTTTGTCAATGTTAATGTTAATTATTTAGTTAGAAGTATGTTTATTATGTATATTTTTGTTGCTATAAGTATTGATTATATTATTTGAGTTGCAATGCAAATGATTATATTTTACATTAATTTGCGTTGTTTTGATTGATGTTTAATTTGAACCATTTTATTAGATGGAAGACATGTTTCGGGAGCAGTTGTGGCGAAAACAGGGTCGTCCTAGAGAATTGTACCCCGACGAGTCTAGCAAAGATGCCCCCGTCCCTCCTGACCTCCCTGTCCCTAACTGTGACTATGGTCGTCCAGCCGACGTGTTTCAATCGAGACATCCGGACACAGCGGCTTGTTGCTTTTACACATGCAGTCGTTTTATTGTAAGTAATTGTTTCCGTATGTTTTTTTCTTCATTTGTATTACTAGATTACTAATATTTTGTTGGAATTTTGTTGTGTAGGCCCATGAGAGGTTCCTTTTATTTCAGTGGATCAACGGTGCAGACAAGTTTGACCCCAGGTACCTCCTTTTCGACGATTGGTGGAGAGGGCGACATCCACGAGAGCACTTTGAGCGGTGGGTTCCACCTCCCCCTAACCCCCTCCAATGACGGCTAAGGAGAGGCACTTAGCCGCAGTTAGACGACTCGAGGAACCTTCTCTGTGCGATTGTGGAGATCGAGCTGTGATAAACCCTGAGAATACGTTGGAGTTTGTGTGTCCAAACAAGCATGAAGTAAGTGCAAAGTGTATGTGTTGAAATGTTGAGCTATATGTGTTCATGTACTAATGTCACCTTATTTAGGTGTTTTCAATGGCGAAGTGTCGTTTCAAGGAGTGGTTGTATGGTTCTAAAAACCAATGGCCGGAAGAACCGCCAAAGGCAAAGCAAAAGAAGAACGAAAGGTTAATTTACAAAGCACCTCCAGTCAAGTACGAATGTGGTGTTAAATCTAACTATGGTCTAGTCCCTTCGGAGCTTGGAATAGGCCATTATTGCGGCCATATGGTTGACTATGATGAGGTTGGTTATTTTTGTGGTAAACATGAAAATCCATATGTTGCACTTGAACCAATCACATAATAAGTATGGTTTATTGCATTGCCACACTACGCTTTTTGTCATCACAAGGCCAAATAGTGATCTTACAGTCTCTCTGATCCCAAATATAAGCTCTATCAACTTTTACATTTTTTTCTACAATTTCAAGGCATTCTGTTCCTTTGTACTATACTAATAGTCAACATAAATTAATCACAAAAAATAGTAGTCAACATAAATTGTCACTCTTTTTGAATTCCTCCCTTTCCATGCTTAATCCTATCAGCCGTACTTAGAAAACCAAAATAAAACTTAAAACACGTTGTCTCATCTAAAAAGCACTTTAAAGCAGGGATTAGAAGTTCTGCTCATTTGGCATGCACATAGTACAGTTATATGTTGGCTAATACTCCCTTCGTCCATAATATAAGGACTTCTCAGTTTTTTCAGTACATGATATTGCAAATTTAATCACGGAAACACTACATAGTTCTTTTTTTTACATCCATATAAATGAAGCCAAATAGTAATTTTGGCATGCGTGAAACCGATTGATAGCAAGACTAGGACTGCTTATATATTTGGAATCGACAAGAGTACCTATAATACTGAAAATTTTCATTAATTGTCCTCTGAACCATCATCAGAGCAGATTTATGTCTGTTATCCACTACGGGATACTGATTAATTACCGAGTGTGATAAACACTCGGCAAATATGGAGAAACACTCGGTAAATTGTTTACCGAGTGCCACACTCGGTAAACATGACTCGGTAAACAACGACTCGGTAAAGTTAGTTTACCGAGTGTCAACTAACGGGGCACTCGGAGAATAAATCTTACCGAGTGCTACGCCGGCACTCGGTAAACAACTACGACGTGACGGTCGTCAGTCCCCAAGCTCGCCGTTAACGGCGTCGTTTACCGAGTGTTAGACATAGCACTCGGTAAACAGATAACCATTTTCATGATTAAAACAATTCCGCAAATATTTTTCCCTAATATAGTTTACCGAGTGTACCAGTAACACTCGGTAAACATGTAACTCGTTAACCGAGTGTTCCACTCGGTAAAAAATGGCACATATATCCGAGTGGGGTCGTGGCACTCGGTAAAAAATGGCACCACTCGGCAAAATTAACAGAATCAGAACCAATTTGGTTCTGTTCTCTGTTTTACTGAGTGTAACACTCGGTAAACATGACCATTACCGAGTGTAACACTCGGTAAAACTTGTCCACAGTATTTTTTTTTGTTTGTTTCAGTGCATATCCAGCCACAATTAACAACAATTATAACAGAATATCACAGTTACCAATAGATAGACAATATATATCACATATATGTCCACAAATGTCACATCCACTCATTATAACCAACATATAGCTACAACAAATGTCACAAGCACAATGCAAAGTCCACAAACACCATCAACATGTCCAAAGTCCACAAAGTTCAACCCACTTCTAAGTTCAACATACAAACAAGTGAAACATGGTCCTGTCACATGGTCGGAGCCCTACCGAGAAACGGAGACAAGTCCAAGTCTTGATCGTTGTTCGATCCAGCTGTAGAAGGTCCCTAGAATGAGGGAGCAAAAGAAAATAAACATATTTGTCAATTAATCATAAGGTAGTATGCCAAATTCAAATATTCCTTCGAAAGACCAGTTAACAGTGACATCAATATATAGGCATATAATAGATAACACATATCAAGTTAGTTGCTGTTTAGGTCTCCTCTATGTGCAAGATATCGTCACACATGGTCGAGTAGACTGAACATGAATTGGGCAAACACCTATGTACTCATGTAGAACCTAACATGATGCCTTTCAAGGTCTGAACAATATTACTAATAATCTAACTTATACATGTATGTATCCTACTCTCTTCTAGGTTCTAACATGATAGTGTTGACTGTAGCACAATCTGAACTGAAAAAGCCTTTCAAGATGAAGAGTGACTCACAGGAGTGCCGTCGCGCGGAGGTGGAGGCACCAACGGTATCATCGGCGGCGGCGGAGGCGGTGGAGGCTGGCCCATGCTCTGAGAAAAGCTGGTCATGTACTCGTACCAGGCCTTCTGCGACTGCTGGAAGGCCTCAAGCTGGGCCTGCACTCGCGCCCTCTCCTGTGCCAACTCGGCCTGGTGCGATAGCTGGAGGGCCTGAAACTGGCTCTGTGAGGCCTGCTGTGACTCCTGCAGGGCTTCAATCTGGGCCTACAATTATTTATCACATAGTTAGAATGCAAATAAAGAACGGGTAGAGAATGAATGGACAACGAATGCAACAGAACTAACCTGGAGTGCTACCACCTGGGGCTGTGAGCGTGGGCGTATGGCCGGGCTCGAACTCGTGCTCCGGGCTCTAATCTGGGTGAGTGTCTGAGTGTTGGCCGTGTCTATGGTGCTGTTGCCCATATAGTACCTCCCGTGTGGCTTACCTGGTCCCAACCTCATGACGATGTCACCCTCGAGGTCAGCGGTGCTCGGATCAAATTCTGGCCCATGGATCTCTCTCGCCATCGCCGTGTACTCGCTGAGGCGACTGTGCACGCTCAGGTTACTGTATGCCTCGGGCGGGTCCTCCGGGTTGTAGACGAGGTCGGGGTCCTTTGCCTTGCCCTTGTGTGCCAAGGCATATGCCTTGAACGAGGCGCACTCCTGGCCGGGGTGGAACCGCGTCTGCAGGAAGAAGCACAACAATAAGATATTATGCATTCAGAAGTTAGCGTAGCAACAACGAAATGAAATCCGCGTACATATCTGGCTGCATATTCCTTGAGGGTAGTGGGCCCTTGTTTGTGCGAGGAACCCTGCATCATCGCACGGCAACGTGAGCGTACGGCGTGATATTGCTCGTACTCCTCACTCAACCACGTGTCCACAATGGCCTCCTAGCAGTTGTCCATCCCCGCACACCAAGCAGGAGGCACCTGCACGTACACGAGCACATGACAAATCATAAATCAATTTCAGTGCAATTAATCACAGACGATGTAATCTCATGTTTACCGTCAAGTATTGCTCCTTAGTTAGGGGCAGGTGCACTACCTGCGCTCTGGTGACTCTGTTTCCTCTACGGGCATGGTAAATTCTTCTGCACATGAGCTTTGTCTCGTAGAAGAGGTCCTGCACTCGGTGAACACAGACTCTATTCACCACGTCATCCGCGTCCTCCCTACGTACTCCCTCCGCCAAGGTGTAGTAATCCTACAAGCAAATACAGTCAGTAATATACAATTAATGTGATGTTATTATCAGCATAGTGCGATGAACACGTACCCACAGCTCTTTCATCACCCGGTCGGCCTTGCTGTTATAACACCTGCCAGCTCGATCAGTCTGATCGCTGGCGGCGTGCCAGTGGGACCACTTCATGGCGGGCTGCACAACACCATCGATCCTCACCATCCCGGGGTAGTTTGCCCTGCACAGAAGACCCAGGATCCCGTTTACTCGGCGAGAATGACTCCCTGGGATCACCATTTCCCAATCCCTGCACAAAGTTATTGAGATTGAATATTAGTTTCTGTTATAACTTAAAAACCTGTGAATTAGTGTTAACATGCAAAAATTACTTACTTAGTTCCGGATGGTCGAATCACTGGCCGTCTCTGTATGGGTAAGTCTGGGAGGCGCGACGACCCTCGCATCCAAACCGTAGGCACCCCATTTTCCTCTGCCACCAAGTCGGCATCCTCCTCGCGCTCAACCCGCTCGGAAGCATCCTCCCTCCGTGCCTCCTCCACCGCCTCCGCTATCTCCTCCCTGGTCTCCTCCTCCTCCTCATCCTCCTCCGTGGCCGCTACGAACTCGTGGTCGTCGTCCTGTGGAGGAGGTGTCGGCTCTCGACGCCCTCGTCGTCGCCGTCCTCCTCCTCCACCCTGGGCTCCTCCTCCATCCTGGGCTCCACCTCCCTAGGCACGCCCTCGTCGTCGTCCTCCTCCTCCTCCCTGGGCACGCCCTCCACCCTCAGTCTGTGCACGCCCTCCTCCTCCACCCTGGCTGGACCCCTCGCCACCAGCCAGTAAGGTCATAACCGACCTAAGCTTCCTGATTCCACCGCCCACCATCAATCACCTGCAACAAAAGGAATAAACTATCAGTACGCATATACAAAAGTAAATGTATCATACATGTATAAAAGAGATGCAAAATAAGTAAATGTATCATACATGTATAAAAGAGATGCAAAATAAGTAAATATATCATACATGTATAAAAGAGATGCAAAATAAGTAAATGTATCATACATGTATAAAATTGCCATAAGTACTACAGATCTTACATGTACTAGAAATAATCATCAAGATCATCGATAGGTGGGCCAAAAATCTCATCATCGCTATTGTCGACGTAATTATGATCGTCTCTCAAAGTCTCATCACTAGCGACACTGCCTGAATGGTGTTGCTCAAGTAATAACAAGTCCTTCGCGTTGTGAACCTCCTCTCCATCATCCCCGTCAACAATGATCGTATCATTGTCTACTTCCATTGCGAGATCTACATCTAAGACAATCTCAAAACTCCCTTCTAATCCTTCTTCTTGAAAGAACTCTCCGTCATATGTGTTTGCATCGATGTTATAATCATCATCGTTTGGGACGGGTACTTTACCATGCGGCGATACCTTGTACACAACATCATACGCCTTAAGACGGTCTTTGGTTTGGCACGGGTATGAGAGATAATAAACTTGCGTGGCCTGTTGGGCCACAATGTACACGTCGTCTCCTAACAAGACGGATGACTTTAGAACTTCGACTAACCCAAGCTCAGGGGTCTTTATCACTTCTTTGGGATCAAACCAATGGCATTTGAATATGACAGGATGAAGAGGTACACAACCAGGAAACTTGAGTTTGTATATTTCTTCAATTATTCCATAGTAGTCCAACCCATCTGTGCCTGGCGTGAAAACACCGGTATTTGTGGTTCTTCGATTCGGCCGACGCTGCTCATGCCGAGTTGTGTGAAAGCGATATCCATTGACATCGTACACAGAGAATGACTTGACCCTAAATTCAAATCCATTGGCAACTTGCCTCAACTCGGCACTCATAGACACGTCAGTTTTGGCCTGCTAGTTCAAGTAGGATGATTCGTTATATATTTGTCAAGTTGAGAGTTAAGTACAAACAACAAATGAAATTGAACACTACCTCCTCCTTGAACCAACAAATAAAAGTGGGATTTCGTTCTCCCGCGCCATGTCTTAGAAGGGTTTCAACTTCCGCTTCGGTGGGTTCCCTCCGTGATGGACGATGGTAGAGGAGAACAAATTTGCTGTAACGGCCGTTAACAAGAGGGTTGGATGGGTGCATGCGAAATACTGACAAGAAAAGAAACAAGTTTGTGTAAAACTTACGCAATGTACGGGCCAACCTCTTCAAGGTTCCGCAACACATACAGCTGGATAGAGCGCCACTCTTCTAGGCTCAACATCTTCAAGGTAGGTTCACTTGCACTTCCGAGTTGCCCTCGGAAAAGGCTGAGGGTCGACTGATTGTCGGCAGCATTGTAACGAGGGGGTGGATTATGCACGTTAGGAAGGTTGTCGGCATAGTATCTTGTTGTGAAGTATGACACCTCCTCCACAATGGATGCCTCTGCACAGGAAGCTTCAATTTTGCATTTATTTTTGCATTTTGTTCTAAGAACCTTTAGGCATCGCTCAATTGGATAGCACCAACGGGCATGCACAGGGCCCCCCATTTTTGCCTCATATGGTAGGTGCAAGAGCAAATGTTGCATCAGATTGAAGAAGCCGGGGGGAAAGATCTTCTCCAACTTGCAGAGCAACACCGGGGCCATTCTTTCCATTTCTTCAATCTCGGTCCGAGATATCTCCTTAGCACATAGCTTGCGGAAGAACATGCTCAACTCTGCCATCACTCGCCAGATGTGATCAGGGAAATAGCCACGAACCATCACCGGAAGAAGGCGCTCAATCCATATGTGGTAATCATGACTCTTCAGCCCTGTGATTCGCATGGTACTTAAGTTCACACCCCTCCTCCAATTCGCTGCATACCCGTCAGGGAACATCAACGATTGGAACCATTGAAGAACTTCTTTCTTTTGGGCCCTCGTTAGGACGAAGTCGGCCTTAGGCTTCTTCCATGACTTCCCGCGTAAGGGAGGCAACATGTTTAGCTTTGGTCTATCGCACAGCGTTGCTTGATCCAATCTAGCCTTGACATTGTCCTTTGACTTTTCCCAGTCCATGATTGTGTGAAGGACTGCCTCGGCGAAATTCTTTTCAGTGTGCATTACATCAATGTTATGTGGAAGAAGGAGGTCCTTAAAGTAAGGAAGCTTCCACAAGCACGACTTGTGTGTCCAGGCATGCTCTTTTCCATATCCCACGAAGCCCCCCTTTTCATTGTCGACCACAAGACCATCTAACATCTCAAGAACCTGGGCACCTATCATCATTTCCGGTGCAGAGTCTTCCACTGTGACACCTTTTCGAAAGTTCTTCTTGTCTCTCCTGAATGGGTGGTCAAGAGGGAGGAATTGTCGATGTTTGTCAAACGAAGAAAACTTGCCCCCCTTCTCCAACCGAAAGAACTCCACAGCTGACTTGCATATCGGGCATGGCATCTTCGTGTGAACACACCAGCCACAAAATAACCCATAAGCCAGGAAGTCATGCATGGAATAATGGTACCAAATATGCATTCTGAAGTTTGTCTTTGTGAATCGGTCGTATGTCACTACCCCTTCGTCCCATGCACGGACCAAATCGTCTATCAAAGGCTCCATGTACACACTCATATTAGCCCCCGGGTGTCCTGGAATTATAAGTGACAAGAAAATATTTTGCCGTTGAAAGGCGACGCCAGGTGGGAGGTTGAGAGGGATGACGAATACAGGCCAACATGTGTATGGTGAAGAACCCATTCCATAAGGATTGAACCCATCAGTTGCCAGTGCAATGCGTACATTACGAGCCTCATCAGCTTTGTCGGTATGCTTCCGATCGAAGCTTTTCCATGATTCACCATCGGACGGATGTATCATCTTGTCAGTGTATCGGCGTCCAGTTTTGTGCCACGTCATCTGTTTTGCGGATTCCTCGCTCATGAAAAGCCGTTGGATCCTCGGTATGAAAGGAAGGTACCTCAGGATCTTTGCGCCGACTTTTGTTTGCGTCTTCCGACCATCACCAGATTCTAACTCAATGTACCTAGATGCCTTACACTTCGGACAGTACTTATCGTCAGCATGTTCTCCCCTGAATAAGATGCATCCGTTCGGACAAGCATGTATCTGCTCGTACGACATCTTGAGTGCACGAAGGATTTTATTTGACTCATATGTGTTCTTTGGCAGAACGTGATCATCCGGAAGTAGGGTGCCAACTACTGTCAACAGTTGATCGAAGGATTCTCTACTCCAGCTAAACTGGGACTTCACAGCCATTAGACGTGCAATGGCATCCAGTTTAGAAACATTGGTGCGCCCGTGAAGGGGTTGTTGTGCCGCATCCAACATGGCGTAAAACGCCTTTGCAGTTTGCTCTGGCTCCTGCTCTGCACTTCCTTCATCGAAAGCCATGTCATGGTCATTTAACATTTCTGCCACCCCGGCTTCAGAATCAAACTCCTCGATCCGTTGTCTCACGACCTCTTCTCTCGCACGATGGCGTTCACCATGCATGGTCCACCGGGTATAGTTCTCTACAAATCCATTGTTGACAAGATCTTTACTCATCTCCTCATATGTTTTCATTGCCTTGTTCTTACACTTCCTACAGGGACACCAGGCATGTCGCCGTCCGTTTGCAAATGCCTTCGTCATGAAATCATTGGCCTTCTCAATCCATTCATTTGTGTATTGACCCCTCTTCTGATAGCCCGTGTACATCCACTGACGGTCATCCATCCTAACATATAGACGATATTGCAGTTTAGAGCAATAGAGTAGTAGTGCTAGAGAAAAACCATATGAGATGATAAAGAGACATTCATGTTCTTGGTCGATTCACATAGAAGATGTTTGCTAGATTGGATGATGAGATTTTACCTAAGGTTGCTGGAGTCTGGGCACACTTATGCTAACCTGAAGAGGCCAAACTGGCAGCCCGTAGCCCACACCTCTAAGCCCAGTTGAGCAGGCCCGTGAAAGGACAGGCAGTCACAGCATCCAGCCCCATCCTCCTCCTAGTCGGATGACTGGAAACCTAGTCAAGTTTCTAGTCAAGCTAGTCGCCTCGGTGTCCCTAGTTGACTTAAAGGGACCAATTAGGCCGATTAATCATGATTAATTGGATGACTTGTAGACACTGTTCTGTCATATATCTCGGCTCTGCTCGCTGCTGCTACTCTGGCAGCCACAACCCTGCTGCTGCTGCTTTCCTTTCGTAATTGAACAGTAGCTGCAGGAAGGGGTACTGCAGCAAGCTGCTTATCTATGAAATGTTAGCTATGGTTAATTTCTGTAATGCTTTTAAGTTCTGGTGATCTTGGTTTGTAGCATAGTGATGTATTTTGCATGTGTCAAGACCTTATTTTCGTTCTCTTGGTTTAAACAATTTCTATTTGCAGATAATATGGAAGTCGATGATGATTATGAGAGCTCCTTGGATGAAGAGCCAGTAAGCCATTTCAGTTACCTAATTCAGTTTTTCTTTTGTTACTCAGAAAGTAAATGTAAGGAATTCTATGTATCAGGGCACATTATTGTCTTTGTTAATTTGAGAAGGATCCTTTTCTTTGAGGCTATTACCATCCATATGTTTTTTCCTCTGTTTTGTTTCACTATATATAGTATATACTTAATATTGTACTGTTACATGGCATCAAATATATTTTCATTTATCAATTATTGTTGAGACCAGCAAAAGTTGGTGATAGATTTTTTTGACATACTGTTAACTCTAGTGACATACTGTTAACTCTAGTCAATTTTGTAGTAGGCTGCATAAAAGTATTAGAATGGAATGTTTGTTGTCTTTTTTGAAACCGTTGTTCACATGAATCGTACTTGTATGTGTGAATGCTGCAGGAAGATGATGAGCACACAATCGATGAGGATGAAGCTCAGATCACCGAAGCTGAGCGGAATGAAGAACTAGCTGCTTTAGAGGCAGAAGCAGATCTACCACTGGATGCTATTCTCAAGATGTATACCAAAACCAAAGGTGATCTCCAACAACAATTCTCTCTTACCCACTTCCATACATAGAGGGGACAATGCTATGCACTGCTTGACACTCAATTGATAATTTGATTAGTTCAATATGTCTCAGTTAGCAGGGAAAGCACTCCAGACAGCAATGACATGTTAAGTAACTTAGGTTCGAAGAATTTGATTGTAGGTGAGATTGTGTAGAGTATTAGGAAGATGATCAGACTCTTTGATGTCATTTCTTATGATTGATGATGATCAGAGTAACTTAGGTTCGGCTGATGCGAGATCAAATGATCATGGCCAGAATATATTCTGTTCTTGCCAAATCGAGAGACAAGCTTGATCTCTATCAGGAGCTGCTTGCAAGGCTCAAGGAAAGTCAGCGCTCCCTTGGGGAAGCTACTGCTGATGCCGAACTTCCCAAGAGGTGGTGCCTGCTCGAACTGTTTTTGGGCCTAATTTTCAGTGATACTATTTTCTCTTTCTCTACTAATTTATCTCTTCTCTAATTTGCAGTGCTTCGGATAGAATCAAAGCAATGGGCCAAGTTTTATCAAAAGCAAGGGATCTATTGTACGATTGCAAGGAAATTACCGAGCGTTTGAGAGCAATGCTTCAGTCAGCAGATGAGCAGGTCCGGAGCTTGGAGGGGAGGAGGCGGCCGCGGCGGCGGCAGTCCCGCGGTGGCGGCGGGTGACCGCCCTCCCCCGGTGGCGGCGGCTGTGGGGGACCGCCCGGTGGCGGCGGTGGTGGAGGGGAGAGAGTGCTCGCCGTCGCCGTTGCTGCTGGGGCCCACCCCACCCCACCTCGCGGGAACGGGAGCGAAGGAGGGAGCACGGGGCGGCGTCGGCGGAGGGGATCGTCGTCCGGTGCGCCGGTGCCGCTGTCTCTCTCTCCGTCTCTCTCTCTCTCCGTCTCTCCGGTGGTGGCGGCTATGGGGGACCGCCCGGTGGCGGCGGTGGTGGAGGGGAGGAGGCGGCCGCGGCGGTGGGGAGGCGTGTGCGGTGTGTGTGTGCGCGTCTGTGCACGATTTGAGGGAGAAACGGCTGTATTGAATGCTTGAGTTTACCGAGTGCCTAGATGTACGGCACTCGGTAAACTAAAGTACCGCAGCCCAATGACATGTGGGCCTGGTACAGGTTTACCGAGTGCGCAGATCTACGGCACTCGGTAAACATAAGCCTGGTACATGTTTACCGAGTGCCCAGATCTACGGCACTCGGTAAACAGAAGCATGGCAGCCCACTGTGGCAGACAGGTGGGCCGTGGCTAACCTTTACCGAGTGTTTGAGGTCACACTCGGTAAAAGTATCCATTATTTCATGCAAAACAAAAAAGAAAAAATGCCAATTTAATCCTAAAATTCACCAAACTTTCACATGAACTATTTCATGTCATCTATTTACTATCTAAAAAATTCCAAGTTCAAATCATAATGTTGAATTTCACTCTTAATAGAAATCCTACTCGTCATTGTGAATGTTTAGCGTCTCTTTGGGAGATGTATCGGTTCGGCAGCGACGAATGTAAAAATACTTCCAAAACGTTATGAATTTTTTTCTATAACATAGATGTATGCTTCAATGTTAATTCTTCCAATCTTGTGATTTATCGAGTTCGATTTTAATTATTACAATTAAATTCACACGATATGTTCCTAATTTTCATAAAGAATGAAAATTTTGTGAAATATAGTAAATAAATCGAAATAAACACCATATTTTGGAATGGAGTACTAAATATCATATGTGGATAGAGGAAAAAGAATGAAGGGAAAAACAAGAAATTTGGTTGAATTTTACCGAGTGTTGGGCCAATACACTCGGTAAAAGATAGTGTTTACCGAGTGTATTGGCCCAACACTCGGTAAACTTTTCATGTTTGCCGAGTGTATGATCATAACACTCGGTAAACATGTCATGCCTGGACGCCGTCTGGGCACGGTTGCTGTCCTAGGTGACGTGGCACGTTAATACCGAGTGACCGTTTTACCGAGTGCACCCCGTCGGTAAACTTGTAGTTTTACCGAGTGTCTGAATATACCGAGTGTTCTGACTCGGTAAAGCGGTTGACTACCGGGTGTTTATGTTTTCCGAGTGTTGGCACTCGGTAAGTACTTTTTTCCGAGTGCCCCGACTTTTGACACTCGGTAATTGTCGGGGCACTCGGTAAATACACAGTCTCCGGTAGTGATCGATGCTCATGTGTAATATATATATATATATATATATATATATATATATATATATATATATATATATTCATAAAAGATAATAAAACAATTTTCACGTTTACAATGCAAAGGAAATTGATATGTATGCATGGTAACTTGGGGAGGGACCCTTGATTAATAATGAATCCACCTCAAACAAAAAATGACTATTTACTAAAGCTGGCTCAAAACCTACCAATTTTATCCATGTGTACAAATATTCAAGCTATATTGGGTAACAAAATATTCTGAGGATCCAGTGTACTAACAAGACTTTGTACCTTCTGCTTAGCATGATCTTGCAATCCATGGTGCATAAACTAGATTTATATATCACATATTCCAATCCTCACTATACTACAAACACACCAAAGTAGCGTCAAACAACAGACGTTAAAAGTAGAAGATAGCCGATGCATTGTCCGTCGGTATCAAATCTCTAACAAACCATCGGTCGGCACTTCAGAGGGAACTATGAAGTCGCTGCATTGGGGCTGCGGTATAGTGCCTCCCAATCAATGAGAGAACTATCAAACACCTCTAGTAAAGTTGGCAAGTCCAAGTCTGCCTCAGACTCTTGAACATCTGTACTTGTTTGTGGCATTTCTGTGCTCTGATGAAGATCCATACTTCCAACAAGTTGGGGAAGCTGGACCATGCTGATGGTTTGATGGTCCTTGCAAGTGTGGTCACCATAGTACACGACAGTGTACTTTGCACTTTCCTCGCGGGCCATGGAACTATTACCGGTACCATCATCGTCATTTGGTTCTTGTTCCTCAATTGTCTTTGTTGCTAAGCAGTTCCGTTCTCTGTAGGCGCATCTGTAGTAGCTCCTGATTAATTGACCACAAGTTCATGTGATATGGTTATTATTACCATATATGTGTAGTGTCTATTATAATAGTTTGTAGATTTGCTTGAGATCATGTATGTATAGTAATAATTTGATCACAAATTAAAGGACAGTCAAATCTGCTCATGCAATAACTGTAAGCAGCTTGTTTTCTGGATGATGAAGAATGTGATGATTGACGTATACTATAAGAGATCGATAGATATATTATTTACCTAGGATGTTTCCTCCCATTGATGTTCTTCTGCCCATATTTTCTCCACAGATGGCCATCATAGTATGGAACATGTGTAACAAGGGACCTTGATCGCTTGTCGTTGTTCCTCCTAGATACATATGTAGAATCAGTTGATGCATAGATGTTACAAAAAGCTGGATTATATGGACATACTGGTAATAAAACAAGTTGATCGCATCTGATATTCATCAAATCACACCTTCTCTTTTGACCAACGCTATTAGGCTGCTTCGCCAATCGCGCTTGCTCCTCCGTCATCTTCTCACCATTAGGAGTGCTATTCTTCCTCACCAACGACTTGTCGTCGACGACTGGATCTCCCGAAGGTCCACCTCCGCCTCCGGTACTCATGAAGCAGCCCTCAAGCATAGACACCACGCCTATGTTGCAGCCGATCACGTCGTCAAAGAGCTGGACGGCGATCTCGGTGGCTGAGAAAGTATCATCGATGACGCCGTGGAGCAGCGGGAGGACGAGCGCTCGTAGCTGCATCACAAGGTCCTGCTGCCTCCTCATGGCCTCCATCATCTCCCAGCCATGGCCGCAGGGCGGTGCCATGACAAGGCTGCTGATCTTGTTGTCCATTCGATCAGTAAGTACTCAATTATTGCGATTGCCCTTTGTCTCAAGTAGCTAAAGGTGTGCGAAGTAACTACTACTGGTGCTGGTAGTTTTCGGGGGTCAATAATGTCACTCTCTCTGACGAAGTGAGAAAGCTAACTTTTTTTAAGGTAGGCGACGAGAATGAGAGAGAGCTGTAGCTAGCTAGGTGTTGTCATGGAGAGTGTGGCTCTCGCTCGGCCGCTAGAGTGTACTTGGTTATATATGCAGTGCTGTGTACCAATCGAGCTTAATTGGCACGTGTGTTATATATGATGCTGCAGTCGCATGCAACAATAAAAAGAAGCAGTGAGGCATCCATTTCTCGGTGTGAACGCATGGGCGTGTGCATGACCACGCGGCATTGGCATCGACCACACGAGCCAGGGCTTGAGACTTTCAACTCACCCTGTCCTTCATACGTATGTTATGCACGTGTGTGTCAATTGTACACCTTCATTCGGACCGAATCGACCGATATGCATAAATCTTACCTATACTCACCCTGTTCCATTCATGCTAACTTTTGTCGAAAGTAAAGCTTCTTTTAACTTGATCAAGCTTACAAAATCGACAATATCAATTTAGCCTCATTAATTCTTGATGAAATATATTTTTATAGTGAATTTATTGGAGTTGTAGAAGTTAATATATTTTCTTAAAGATTTGGTCAAATTAACTTAGAGAAGTTTGACTTAGACAAAGCTAATTTCATTGAACTATAATTTGGTACGGAGAGAGTACATAGGGACGTTTTCCCTCGAAAAGTGAAATATAAAGATTTATGCACCTTAGTGCTATATATACAAGTAAAGTAAGGCAAAGCAATATATATGTATATAAACACTAAAATGACTGTGATTTAATTCTTGTAAGGAAAAATTGGTGCTATAGGACCAAGAGAATTTCGTTGTCTACTGTGCCACAGCTGTGCGCGTCCATGGTATGACTAGCAACAGCCCAAACATGGAAGCAGAAAAGTCAATGTGTCGTGGGATACTTTGATGACAAGCTGAGTGGGTGGGATGTGTGTGTGGGTGGGTGGGGATTTTTTTTAACACTTTTTGTAAACTAATTTTAAATCTAACACTGTTTTTTTTCTTCAAAACTAACACTTTTGGCCACGCCTATTGCCATGGCGCGGCGAAACGCCTGTGCCGCGCCATGGTGGCGCGGCGGGAGGATGACGTGGCGACGACCGAGGCTGCTGACCGGTGATGTGGCAGCATTGTCGTGCCACCGATCTTGGCGCGACAGTGACGCGCCCTGATAGGTGGCGCGGCAGAGCCGGATAAAAGGCCCGCGGCCCAGTCCCGCCTGCTTGCCGCGCCCGCTGCGCATTCGCTCTGTCTGCCAGCCGCGTCCACCTGCCTAGCCGCCGCGCCGCGCCCTCCCTCCACTCCCAAGTGCTATCGGCGCCCTGCCCTCCGTTGCCGCCTCCCTCCCTCCCCGGCCCTGTTCTAAGGTAATGACGCACTTTTTTATTTTCGTTTGAATGGTGGATTGAAATATTATGAATGGGAGTTAAGGTTAGGAGGAAAATTATGTTTGAGAACTATGGGCTCTGGTTTGGAGGAAGATATTAGTTTGATTTTGTCAATGTTAATGTTAATTATTTAGTTAGAAGTATGTTTATCATGTATATTTTTGTTGCTATAAGTATTGATTATATTATTTGAGTTGCAATGCAAATAATTATATTTTACATTAATTTGCGTTGTTTTGATTGATGTTTAATTTGAACCATTTTATTAGATGGAAGACATGTTTCGGGAGCAGTTGTGGCGAAAACAGGGTCGTCCTAGAGAATTGTACCCCGACGAGTCTAGCAAAGATGCCCCCGTCCCTCCTGACCTCCCTGTCCCTAACTGTGACTATGGTCGTCCGACCGACGTGTTTCAATCGAGACATCCGGACACAGCGGCTTGTTGCTTCTACACATGCAGTCGTTTTATTGTAAGTAATTGTTTCCGTATGTTTTTTTTCTTCATTTGTATTACTAGGTTACTAATATTTTGTTGGAATTTTGTTGTGTAGGCCCATGAGAGGTTCCTTTTATTTCAGTGGATCAACGGTGCAGACAAGTTTGACCCCAGGTACCTCCTTTTCGACGATTGGTGGAGAGGGCGACATCCACGAGAGCACTTTGAGCGGTGGGTTCCACCTCCCCCTAACCCCCTCCAATGACAGCTAAGGAGAGACACTTAGCCGCAGTTAGACGACTCGAGGAACCTCCTCTGTGCGATTGTGGAGATCGAGCTGTGATAAACCCTGAGAATACATTGGAGTTTGTGTGTCCAAACAAGCATGAAGTAAGTGCAAAGTGTATGTGTTGAAATGTTGAGCTATATGTGTTCATGTACTAATGTCACCTTATTTAGGTGTTTTCAATGGCGAAGTGTCGTTTCAAGGAGTGGTTGTATGGTTCTAAAAACCAATGGCCGGAAGAACCGCCAAAGGCAAAGCAAAAGAAGAACGAAAGGTTAATTTACAAAGCACCTCCAGTCAAGTACGAATGTGGTGTTAAATCCAACTATGGTCTAGTCCCTTCGAAGCTTGGAATAGGCCATTATTGCGGCCATATGGTTGACTATGATGACGTTGGTTATTTTTGTGGTAAACATGAAATCATATTTTGTTTCTTTTGCTAAGACATATATGATATAATTTTTCGTTTGAACAGAGCACTAGGAAATATAGGTGGGAATGTTATGATGGTCAAGCTAAGTTCTTGGATGAATTGAAGGGGAAGCAAGTAATTGCACAGTAGAGGAGATATGGACCTGACTATGTCAACCTATTCGTTAAACATCACAAAGACAAGATGCGTGAGTTTGCTAGACAGCGCGGTATTTGTAACCCGATCGATGTTGGGCTTGACAAATAGGGATTGGAGAGACGGATGACGTTAGTGGAGGAGAGAGCAAGGAAGGAGGCAAGGGAGGAGACAAGAGTACAAATGTAGGCCTTGAACGAGCATGTTGTTGCATTATGTGCCAGTGAGTGCTTGAAAGCCTTTTTTCGTTGCCTGATTGCATTTTATACATGATTGCATTTTAATCGCATTGCTAACCGATTGCATTTTATACATGAAGGGATTGGATGCAGCGAGGACCATGATGGAGAGGTGGCTCGTGCAAGGTATGAGGAAAAGAAGTTAGATGAGCACAGAACGCGAGCTGGTCGCACCGTTTAATCACCAATTGTGTTGTCTGATGAGGGGGACGAGGATGAGGACACACTATCAGACTGAGCGAGCTCATCGCTCTAGCAGAGGCGGGCTTGCAGGCAGAGGAGGCTGAGGGCGACACTGGCAGACTAAGCGAGCTCATCGCTCTAGCAAAGGCGGGTTTGCAGGTAGAGGAGGCTGAGGACGACATTGGAAGACTGAGCGAGCTCATCGCTCTAGCAGAGGTAGGCTTGCAGGCGGAGGAGGATGATGACGTGTTCTTCACTCAGGCCATAGAGGCCGCAGATGAAGCGAAGGCCGCTTACTACAGGTGAAAGGCAGATCAGGGCAATGCAGGTGACCCTAGCCATAGCAACATGGTTGTGGTAGAGGATTGGTACTCGAACGATAAGTTGCTTACTCAGTATGTTTCTGACTGAGGGTTTTTGAATTGCGCCGTGTATCAGAGCTTTCATTGTGTTGTCTTGTTTTTCATTTGAACTATTGATGTATTGTACCCATGTATCATGTACTTGGATTACCCATGGTCGATCTTAAGTGATCCCATCCATTTGTCACCCTCCGACCTATCCATTTGTCGCTCTCCAAGTTTTTTTTAATAATAGCGAATGCGTTGAGAATTTCCAAAACGAACAAAATCGACGCGCCAACCCTAAGCCCAGGTTTTGTCTGTGTCCAGGTTCTACTGCGCCATAGCCCATGGCACGGCACTGACGCACCAAGCCCCATGGCACGACAGAACCTAGACACAGACATAAGCTGACTAGGCTCAATTCCAACTGAACGGGAGCTATTGTCGGTGCTGTAAACAACTACAAGTGCTGCCGTGACCATGCACAAGTTGAAATGAATATGAAGCAAATAAATGGAGTCCATGCGCAAGTTGACAAGTTGCCACATAACATTTTCATTGGTTCATGAGTCTACAAGTTTCAGACGACAATATTCGTTCAACATAAGTTCGACATAACCAACTAAGTCTCAGGAGTGTAAGGATCCCTCGAACGCCTCTTGGAAACCTCGTCGTCGTACTCCACCTCAAGAAGGGGTACATCTGGTGTGGCGTGGGAGGGGCCATCCTGTTACAAATTGATAAACACAGGGTTAGAGTATTCAAATTAACAATATTCAAATTAACAATATGTAGCATTGCAAAATTTGAAATACTTGGTATGCAATACGAACATAATATGAAAGCACCTGCTGCCCTCGTCTTCTATGCCTGCTAGCCTCATGACTAGGGTCTTTGCAAATGGAGCAAAGATTCCTGCCACGGATCTCATTGAAGTCTCCCCCTCCGTACATGTCTTCGCCGTACCCTCTCATAGCGTCCATGTCCCCCTTAAGTTGCTTCTTCTTCCTCCTACCCTTACCTACCTTCATTAGATCCGAATGCGGCACATAGTCATAACCATTATAAGGTGGCCACTGTGTCGGGTCAAGGTATGGCTCGAAGCTCATCTCCCAAATACTAACGGTGTTTGAACGGAGATACAAGGGTGACATATATGGCAGATCCTCATAGTTGTACCCGCGAACCCTGTAGACCGTGATCATATGAGAGCAAGGGGCATGTATGATCTGAGGGACGTTGCAACTGCACTCTACCTTTTCAAGATCAACTCGGTAGTTTCGTCCACCATAACGTCCGTTGCCCAAGCTTGTGCCACCCTTGCCCCATACACTAAAGATATGGCGGCGGGATCCATACGGCTCGGTGGTGTGCTGCTTGGCCAATTCTTCGGCCTCCTTCAAATGTTCTGCTCCGGCCTTTTCCAAAATGCCCCTGCTCAGCTATATTCCTCTGCGCAAGTTCCCACCTCTTGAAAAAATATTCATTGCACTTATGAAAGGAAAATTCAACAATTCCAGACACAGGCAATGATCGAACTCCGGTGAATACACGGTTGAAGGACTCTGAGGAGTTAGTGGTCATGATGCCATACCTAAAACCCCCCTTGTCATATACTAATGCCCACTAAGCCTTCTGTTCCATCTGCACCTCTAACCAGGCCTTTCCCGCTTCATTTACCATCTTGTCTAGTTCTCACTTTGTCTCCTTGAACTGGTGCTCTGTACGTACACAACATAGAGCCTTTACCTTGTCACATACCTCCTGCTTCCTCTAACGCCGCCAAAAATTAGCGGCAAAGTGTCTCATGCACCATCTATGCACTAGAGGCGGGAACCTATCTATATGCTCAGCTGTAGCATTAAGAAGCCTGGGGTGATGGTCCAAGATCAAACATATAGTTCGAGATGGGCCTAGCACTTGTACACATAGAAGCCACATGAAACGATTCATTGTTCTCTCCCTCTACCAAAGCAAATGCCATCAACAAGTACGACTGTCCGACAGAACTGGAATGCATGTTCAAGGTGCCCCTGTACTTTACTGTTAGGAAAGTGCCATCAACAAGTACGACTGTCCGACAGAACTGGAATGCATGTTCCGTTTGTGCGAACGACTAGAACACATGATAGAGGACATGCCTCATCGGGTCCTAAAAACACATCCCTCCGGTGTCCACAAACCATTTCAAGCTAGGGTTGTAGTAATGCATTGCACATAAGATGCAGGGCACCCTGTTGTACGCTTCCTCCCAACTACCCCATTGAATCGCCAGGGCAATTTGCTTAGCACGCCAAGCCTTTCCATACTTCACATCGTACTTAACGAATCCAGATATGTACTGTTGTAAAGAAGACACCGAAATATCATTATTGTCATCAACGAGCCCCAATATACGGCGGGAAAGGTAACGTGCAGTGAGCTGCTGATGATTTTCCTTCCCCCTATTTGTTAGGAAAGTGTGGGGTTCGACAACTTTACTTATCCTCCACTTGCCATCACTCTGTCTCTTTCGTGCATTTAACCTCCACATACAACCATTTTTGCATATCACGTGGTACCTCAACTCCTGGTCTAAATGAGTGATGCTGTACAGCCTATGGTGATACACAACATAGTCCTGAAGGAAGAGCTTCATCTCTGACATTGTATTGAATATCATCCCCTTCCTAAGGGTTTCTTTCTCATGGTCATACAATGATTTCCTACACATCTGGAGACCGGTGTCACAAACTGCCATATCCGTCATGCTGACATCCCTATAGTTCAGAACGCCCCTAAAAGGTACGTTCATCGACCTTAGTTGCTCAAGCTCAGTCGCTGTGTAAGGTGGTGGAACATACTGCTACGCTTCGCTAATTCTGGCCCATGAATCATAGGGGGTATCATCTGCTGCCAAATCTATGACTAGTCTACCCTAAGCCTGGATACCATGCAAAACCTCAGTTGGTACTAGTAATGGCATAGTATGAACCGATACTGGCATGGCATCAACCGGTGTTGGCAAAGCATCTGTACCTCTTTGGTCATCATCAGAATCATCTGAATCACTGCTAACTACATCACCGATCATGTCCTCCTCTTCCTACTCCTCCTCTTCCTGTTCAAACTCGTTCACATCGAAGTCATTGCTTATACATCCTACTGCAGTTGAATGAAACTGCTCCTGCATCAACTGACTGTCCAAATCCATGTTACCTTGAGTTGCTTCCCCTTTGACCCCTAATTCTTGTTCATTACCTCCAACACCGTCAATGGACGGGCTGTCCTAGACACCCTGCATCCTGTACCCATTCTCCACCACCACCTCAGCCATGGGCACATTGGAACCTTGGAGCACCCTAGTGTAGCGGGACTAGTGAGCAGGGTCACACAAGGGCATGAGGACATAGTATGCCCTAGTCTTCCCAGTATCAAACCTCCCCTTCAGTGTGAAATCACCGCCAAACTTTGCATTCAAACGGACACAAAGGTCATTGAAGCTAGGAGGTTCATCAAACCATTCCAATTCTTCTTTCATATCCTCAAACATACCATCTTCTCTCCTAACAATTCCTCCATATAAAACTCTAACACAACAATCCATCTACAAAAGCATTTCAAGAAACTTCATCAATTCATCGAAATCATCGTACGTAATGTCCATAGTAATTTTAATACCTATTCTAACTATAACTATACTAACTAATCTAATATTAACATCTATACAAGGCTAACTACAACAACTAATGTATAACTAAACTCACTAGGGGAGTACCTCGCGTCAGCGGCGCTCGTCCTCACGGCGGCGGCAGTCGCGGACGCTGCAATGAGGGTTGTGGCGGGCACGGCAGGCGGCCGGAGGGGGTGGCACGCCGGCGTGATGGCGTGGTGGGAGCGGCGTATAGCCATGGCCAGCGGCAGGAGCGGCGGGCAGGCGCTGCCGGCGGTAGGCAGGGAGGCGGGCAGGCGTGGCGCCGGACAGGTGCGGCGAGTAGGCGGCTGGACGTGGCGAGCGCGGCAGGCGGGATTGGCTGCGGGCCTATTATCCGGCTCTACCGCACCACCGATCAGGGCGCGTCACTGCCGCGCCAAGTTCGGTGGCGCGACAGACCCTGCCACGTCACCGATCAGCAGCCCCAGTCGTCGCTACGTCATCCTCCCGCTGCACCATGGCAATAGGCACGGCCAAAAGTGTTAGTTTTGAAAAAAAACAAATAGTGTTGGATTTAAAATTAGTTTACAAAAAATGTTAAAAATAAAAAAAATCTGGGGGGGGGGGGGGGTTGGTTAGGAAGAGGAGGGGATATGATGCACGGAATTGTCCCTGAGTAGTGTGATCTAGATGGATGGAATTCACAAAAATGTCGCTACCTATTACCCCTAATTTGTGCTAATAATCATAGGATTCCCTTTTTGTTACCTACTCTCTCCGTCTCCAAATAAATCAACTACTAAAATCCGTGCGAGTCAAACTATCTTAAGTTTGACTAATTTTGTGGGAAAGTGTAACAACATCTATGATATAAAATGAGCACATTATGAAAACACATTCTATAGTATATATAATGATGCTAATTTGATGTCATAAATCTTGATGGGTTTTTATAGAAAGTCAGTCAAATTTTAAAAAGTTTGACTTAAGACAAGACTCTAGGAATCTATTTATCCAGAGGGACAGGGAGAGTATTGTTCTAATAAATTAACCATCTAACTAGGTGAATTCATGGGATGTTTTATTCTGTGAATCCTAGGATTATTAGGACAAATTAAGAGAAATAGGTAGCATTAGCAAAGGGACTCATCACATGCTTCTAATTAAGGCACGTCTAACCCATTTTATTGGTGGATTAACTTTAAGGATGCCTGCGAAAAGGCTTGTCGTCCTAGTGGTTACAAGAGCCTCAGTAGCACCATAGGTCCTAGGTTTTACTCCGCGTGAGAGTGAATATTCCAGAATTTAATGGCGTTTGTGCTTTCAGTGGTAGGTGACGTTTCCGTCGATAGCGAGGCGCCTGTGGTGACTTCGTCAATCTCAAGGATTTGCCAGCCAAGTCTTCGAAGATGCTCATGAGGGTAGGGTGTGCGTTTGTGGGTTCACAGGGGTGAGTGTGCATGCATTTTAAGTGTCTGAGTTGTACTGTGTAATCGAAAAAAAAGACTTTAAGGATGCCTGTTGGCTAACCCAGCCTTGAACGCAATAAATCATATACACATGCCCTATATTTGTGGAGATGAATTAATGTGTGCTGTCTTAGTTTACCCACAGAATCCTTTATATTTGTGGATAAATTTTAGACACTAATTAAGATCCTTTATATATATGGATGGAGTAAGTATACAAGAGGGGTTAGCTGTACACATATATAAGTGTGAATGGCTACGCTCTGTTCAATATTAGTATTATGCTTTGCGCTTAGTTTTGAGATTTGTGATGCAGTTTTGTTATTTGATGGCATCATTATTCAGAGGCCAGAATAAAACTTCCCTTCGTCAGAGAACATCTTTCCCCCAATAAAAAAGCACATCAGGAGGTCAATTTCGGTCCAATGATAAAAAAATACTCTCTAACTTTTCGGACAGATTATTTAAAGGGCCCACATATGTTCCAAATCGAAGCACACCTAACCCAAGAGATTGGTGGATTTGAAGGACGCTTGTTGAGCTAACCCAGGCCTTAATGGTAATAATTTGTATACACATGATTTTATATTTGTGGACATGAAGTAATGTGTGGTATCTTAATTAGTTTATCAATAATTCTATACTAGAAGGATACTCCATACATTGCTGCGGGACTTTTTTACAAATAAATTTGTTACATGTATGAGTTAGATGATGAAACAAGAAAACAAATAGCAATATATTGTAGTGGAGGTGACATGGATAGCTTGCATTAAGAGGTTAAAAGTTAGTGAAGATGACATGTCATTCAGAGATGATATGGATGGTCTACATATTCAGACAAAAGTCTATATATTGATGAGGTCTACATTTATAAGATATATATAGATTTGTGGATAAATTTCAAACAAAAACCCTTACAAATTTGTTTTTTCAAACAGTTATCGCCTTGGATGGTGGCGGTGTATATACAATTGGGGCTGTGGATATATAAACTGTGGATGGCTTTATTGCCATCCATCGTCACAGATGGAAAGGTCGGAGGTGCATGAACTTAGTCTCATTTTCCTGGTCAGAGTGTAACCATATACATCGATGATGTGAAATGAAACATTTCTTTTTTTGTTCTATCTGGATTGGAGCGGGTTGAGGAATGCATATGCGTGATTGCCAAACATTAGGAGATGGGATTCCTTCTAAATCGTAAGTTATTTAAACTTTTCTAAGATATATAAATGATGTGTCTAGGCGTATATAGGGTGCAATTTTTTGCTCGCATTATTAGTGTTGCAGTGCCTTAGGAGTTGCTCGCATTAGTATTGCATTGTTCGTCTGGACAGTGAGTTGTACATTGTATATGTACATAAGAAAAAGATACTCTCTCTATCCCAAATTATAAGTCATTCCAAAATCTTGGAGGGTCAAAGCATATCAAGTTTAACCAAATTTATATGATAAGATAATAACATTGATAATACCAACTAAGTATCATTTGGTTCTTCATTAATTATATTTTCATAGTATATCTATTTGATCTCATAAATCTTTATAATTCTTTCTATAATTTTGGTCAAACTTGAGATGCTTTGACTGTCCAAAATTCTTAGAATGACTTATAATTTGAGATAGAGGGTGTACATGTCTAGAAAATGCAAAACAATGGAATGAAGTAATTGCTACTTGGGGAGGGGGGGGGGGGGGGGGGGAGTTTGTTCATACCGAATTAGTAGTTAAATGTCGTTAGTCCTACTTATTGAGGGGATACCATCATACTTACTCTAGATAGCTTAGCTAGCTGCAAATCTTGCTGCTTGCATACATGGTATCAGCAAATATGCTGCTTGCTCCTTAATTGCTGTTACTACTGCTCTGTATACTAACTACTATACAAGAGGTAGCAACATACTATATACATGTACCTTTACAATTTGTACTAGTACGTCATTCCTTGGAACTAATTAACAACCAGTCCCATTTTCTCTCCGCCTATGTTGTCTCAACATAGCAGGTCCCAAGCCCTGGTAAAGAAGAAGGGTTGTGATAGGCGTGGCGAGCCAACGTTAAATCTAGTCATTCTAATAGAGATGAAACCCGAAAGAAAACCATTGGGGCGTAACCCTCTTATCGACGCGCCATATCGGAACCCAGGTATGGTGTTAAATGGGCAAGGGCCGGGTCGGCACCCCCTTGGTGATGCGCCGTGTCATGATGTGGGCATGGTGTCAAGTGAGCAAGGATCGGGTCATCGCTTCCTTAGTGGAGCGCTACATCGGCGTCCGGGTGTAGTGAAAAATGAGCAAGGGTCTTCACATCTGAGTCGACGGGTGCGAAGGGTAAGGAAGCTAGTCGAACCAACTAGGATCCTTTTAGGTAGTTGGAATGTAGGGTCGCTTATAGGTAAGTTAAGAGAATTAGTTGATACCGTGAGTAGGAGGCGTGTAAATATATTATGCGTTCAAGAGACTAAATGGAAGGGTCAGAAGGCGAAGGAGGTGGACAATACAGGTTTCAAGCTTTGGTATACAGGGACAGTCGTGAATAGAAATGGAGTAGGAGTTTGGATTGATAAGAGCCTCAAGAATGGTGTGGTGAGAGTGAGAAAGCAAGGAGATAGGATTATCTTAGTCAAGCTTGTCATTGGTGATATGGTCTTGCACGTAATTAGTGCATATGCCCCCCAAGTAGGCCTCGGCGAGAGTGCTAAGAGACAATTCTGGGAAGACTTAGATGGCCTGATTAGAGTTGTACCTAGTAGTGAGAAGCTTTTTATAGGAGGAGATCTTAATGTGCATGTAGGTACTACAAGGGCAGGTTTTGAGGCAGTTCATGGAGGTTTTGGGTATGGTAGTAGGAATCAGAAGGGGGAGGAAGTTCTGGACTTCGCGATAGCTTTTGACCTAATGATAGCCAACACTTTAGAAAGAGAGAATCTCATCTAGTGACATTCAGTAGCAGACAACACTCTAGCCAGATTGATTTTGTCCATGCAAGAAGAAAGGACAAACGAGCATGCTTGGGTTGTAAGGTGATACCAGAGGAGTGTGTTGTTTCTCAACATAAGCTTTTGGTGGCAGACTTTTGTTTTCAGGTCCGTGCCTGTACGGATAAACAAGCTAAGATTGAAAGAACAAAGTGGTGAAAACTGAAAGGGGAGACGCCAGAGGTATTCAGGGAAAGGGTTATCAAAGAGGGCTCTTGGAAGGAAGAAGATGACATAAACAACATGTGGGAGAAGATGGCAACCAACATTCGGAAGGTGGCCTCAGAGGTGTGTGGAGTAACCAAAGGAAGTGGAGGCGAGGCTAAAGATACTTGGTGGTGGAATGAGGAAGTCCAAAGGGCTATTAAGGAGAAGAAAGAATGCTATAGACGCTTGTACCATGACAGGAGTGTGGACAAAGAAGACTGCAAAGCGAGCTGTAAGTGTGGCAAAGGGTAGAGCGTACGAGAATCTTTACCAACATTTGAGTACGAAGAAAGGAGAGAAGGACATTTATAGGATGTCTAGGGTTCGTGAGAGAAAGATAAGGGACTTCAACCAAGTTAAGTGCATTAAGGATGAAAGGGAGCATCTCTTGGTGAAGGAGGATGAGATCCGACATCGATGGCAAGAGTATTTTGACAAATTGTTCAATGGTGAGAATATGGACACAACCTTTCAGTTGGATGACTCTTAAGATGACACCAATAGGCGCTTTGTGCAGAGAATCCAAGAATCTGAGGTCAGAGAGGCGTTGAAAAGGATGAAAGGAGGTAAGGCGATGGGACACTACTACAGATATCATTTGTAGGGGCGGCTCAAGACCATTTGTAGGGGCGGTTTGGCCAGCCGCCCCTACCAAACCGTCTCTACAAATCATGCATTTGTAGGCGCGGTTCCTAGACCGTCCCTACAAATCGATTTGTAGGGGCAGCTGGTGTTATCAGCCGCCCCTACAAATCGATTTATAGGGGCGGCTGGTACTACAGCCGCCCCTACAAATCGATTTGTAGGGGTGACTCAGCCGCCCCTATAATACCTATTTGTAGGGGCGGTTCAGTCTAGAACCGCCCCTATAGTATATTTTCCCGCTAAAAAAATTCAAATTTACAATTGAATTTCGACCAGAACACTATTTGTTTCCGCGTATTCCATCCAGCGTTCGCGTTGCCGAACACCCCGCGACCAACGTTCCGTGGAATGCCTCGCGACCAGCGTTCGTGTTGCCGAATGCCCCACGACCAACGTGAGCGAGGAAAGCGAGATAATCCTGCCGAATGCCCCGCGACCAACATTCTGAACCGTGTTCGCTCAAGAGTATTATATAAACTACAAGCACAAGAGTATTATATAAACTACAATTACAAGTCCAATTCATAAGAATATATACAATCCATCATTAAATAGACATAATTCACAAGGCAAAACCAATGTCAAATTCCATACACATTGTTATCAATGTCCTAGAGCTAGCCTTTCAGTCTCACGAAGGTGTTGGTACTGAGGATTTCTACCTAAGTCAGACTCTCGGTCATGGTAGGTGCCTTTGACGTGTACAATCTGGTCCAATATGAAGTTGCAAAGGTCACTGATGAGCTCTAAGAGTTGGTCATCCTTGTATGGGTCTATTTTCATTTCTTTCTCTTCTTTCCACTACAAGAGAACAAGTTTTGGTTTAGTATTTCATAGCATATACGAAGTTTTTATACTACGGGTGAAGAGGTTCAAACTTACCCTTAAGGGGTGTCTCCTATAGGCACCGGTGTTACTCATCATAGAACATATATAGTATCCACAATGTACACTCCCAGGCTTCTGCTTGGGGCACTGTGTGTTTTGCATATGAAAATGTTAAGTAATGCTTTTGACAACCATGTAATGGAGTACTGAAGAAGTAAGTTACACTTACCACATATAGTGTTTTTATAGCCAGCTTTTCCTTCCTTGCTGGATCATGCCTTCCGTGATGTTTAGTGACATAGAACCTAAATGCCCTGTTCAAATTATTTTAGCAAATACAACTTGTTAGTATCCAAAAGTGAATGTTACAAGTATGTATACAAACATATATGCTAATGAGGATTGTCGATATGTATATGTCTTGAGAATCGATATGAAGTCTTTGTATGTCATCGGGTCCCTATCTATTGAATCAAAGACCCATGCCATGCTCCTCCCGACATCGACGCCTATACAAATCTAGTGGTTGTTGCATGGATTTTATCATAGAACTAGATAAGCTCTTTTGCATCGAATAAAATATATCGAACAAAGCTTTAAGTATAGAGTTGAACTTACTCGAAGTTGTATGGTAGCCATATAGTAGAGTGCTGTTGGAGAATTTTGAAAGCCAGGGCAATGTATGCTGCAACCTTAAGGGACTCTTCCCTTAGTTTCACCGTACGTATGTGCTCTTTCTCCCAAAGAGTCTTTCCAGCAGCTAGCTCTTTGGCATCCAGTAGCCACTGTTTAGGGTAATTAAAATTTGTCTATGCTATAGCTTGAGGGTCTATATACCCGGCTTTCACACTTGGCATTTGTTTGACAATGTGCACTTGCATTCTACAAATCACGGCATGGGTTAGTTACAACAAAATTCAAAGATTACATTCATATCATATCGGGAGGACAAGGACTTACAGGTACCACATGCAAATTAGGTTCATCTCCATTGCTCCAAGGTGAAAGCATGTCTACATGTCATCGAAGTCAAAGACAATTTTCCCGGCTGGGCTTCCAAATGTGCCGGTGGGGAAGCATGCTTGTACGAGGTCAATGCTCGTTGGGAGAACACGCAAGTACCAATGATGGAACCTTCTCATTCCAAGTGGTAGGCGCTGGATGTCCTGGTTTGGTAGGAAGGGCTTGCCTCTTTCATATGTTTTCGGGCAATCCTTTGACCATTTGATGGCATCAACATTTGGATACTGCTTTGCTGTTTGATGGAGTTTGCTAGTGACGGCCTCCTCAGAACCCCATGATGTGACTTTTTTAACTTGGTTCTCAGGCTTGAACTAGTCATGGAAATACCACTTGGACACCGACAAGACGTCTTTCATCAGAACATAAATTGGTCTTATGGTGATTGGATGCTTCTTTCAAAGTTCCCATTCAGGCACGTCCTCATCTTCTTGTGCATCACCTTCTTCAGGAGATACTCGTTGTTCATGTATCGGCTGTGCCTGTTGAGAAGACTATGGCATCTCATCATGCACTTGCTCGGTACGAGATGGAGAAGGTTGTGGCTTATCAGGCACATGCTCGCTAGGAGGCGGGGAAGAATGTGGCATCTTAGAAATGTGGTGGTCACAAGATGGTGAAAATATCTCCCCGACCTCAATAACTCGCTTCAAATTTGGGAGAGGGGATGCGGCAAAGAAGCAGTCAATATAATGTCCCATTTGTGCCAGAGGATGAACTGCCCCATAACATTTTTGAGTAACACCAGCCCCTCGGGAGTTGCGTAGTCTATCCTCCACTGCACGAACTCAGGCTTCATGGTATGCACCTCGACCCTAGTGTAGTCCGGTGGTATCTTATTATTGTGGTGTAAGCCACCGAGAGGATGTGCCACACCTGTTGCCACCTCCATCACAGTGTTCTGCCGGCCGCTGAGAAACACCAAGGTGCAACTAGTTGGTTCCCATATGCGATCGACGGGGGTTGTGGCTACAGTGGAACCTTGGCTGCTAGGAACTTTTGGAGGGCTGCCAACTAATGCCAGTTCTCCCGGTGGCATCATTAATATCCGTGGCTCCGTAGATAGTCCTTGCTCCTCCAGCGCCTTCACTTGGAGCTCAAGATTAGTCTCCCGATCTCTGCCATGTTTCTTGTACATGTGCCCGTCCTCTTCGAATCCTTGCTTCCAGGCCGTCCTTTCCCCTAGCCCCCTAGTGCGGCCTGTGTGCTCCTTGTTTCCCAAGCCAAGGCTAAGCTCGTCCCTCTCTCTGGAAGGATTGAATGAGCCCTTCTCCTTGTCTTCAGCATATTTCAGTATCCTTGATATTGCCTCTTGGGTCTCTGGCTTATCAAACTTAAGATTACCGCCATATATCCAATTCCTTGAGCGTACCTTCAAATTCGTCACATCCACATTCCCAGCAGCTGCGGCCTCTTCATCCATCTTCCTAAACTGTTCTTCCTTTGCATAGTAGCCACCGGAGGCCTAGATGATGGTGGTGTTTGTTCCTCTTCACCAGCTCGGTGTTACAGGCACTGAGCTCCAATGCCTCTGGTGAAGTCTTCTAAGCCACGAGCTCCTCCCATTGACTAGGAGTTATTTTGCCGAACTCGTTGAAGGGAGTTAACCCTTTTGGATATACTTCTTGTTGAGCTCCGACCTCCAATGTCGGAATGACTCTCCCATCATCCTGAAAGCATTTTTTTACCGGTTCGTGCTTACCCTCCAGAAATCTAAAATTGAGCTTCAGCTGCCTATCCCATAGTTCATCCTTTTTGTTCTCTGGTATCTCTTTCCAGTTAGGGATTGTTGGGTTTAATTTATCTCTTACTAGGGCCCCGATCGCATTATGGAATCGTCCTCTTAATTCCTTCGGCTCAAGGATCTCCCCTACAGGCCCGACCTCCGTTATCACATAGCATGCCTTATCTGGATATAGATTTGCTTTTCTATCCCCTCGTTTCCTCTTAGGCTTGGTAGTCATGGTTGTGTCTTGAGGTTGTGGAGCAGAGGCCTCAATGTTCGTCTCTGTGGCTGTTGCCTCTGCTCTCCTTTCCTCTACTCCATCTTGTCCAGCAAGATGTCGTGGATGTCGATGTCGTCTTTTTTGAGTTTTAGGAGGGAACTGTATATACGACAGGTCAAAGTGTTAGTAGAGGTAACACAACCAAAGCTTTAGCAAAATTTACAAGCTAAGGCTTTTTCCCTACCTCCTCATTCGGGTCAAAATCCTTGTCCAAATCTTCCTCCGTTGGCCTCCTTCTGGCTTCACATGGGAAAGGATCCTCGGGACTTACATATCCCTCTTCTGAGTCATCATCATCATCATCATCATCCTCTTCTTCTTCACCTTCAGCAGCCTCTCCAGCTCTTCCTTCTGCTCCCCCTTCCTCCTCATCACACTGTTCCTAAATAAGCATCACTTTTAGATCCTTTTCTAACTCGTTATCGAACTTCTCCTAAGTAAGCTGGTCCTCTAGTGCTTGCTCCTCATAGGTTGGCTGCTCATCATGCTCAGGGCATCGGGCTGCACTGTCTGGTGTCCGCGATATTATTTCGCGCTTTGTTCTAATAGATGCAAAAAAGTGCACTTTAGGTACACGAGAAGGTATAAGAAATCAAAAAGGTCTATAAACCAAAGTAGTCCTATAAAACAACAATATATCAAAAAAATGAGTAGTAGCAGTAGTAGAGGCCTCAAAAACATGTCAATCATCATTTGATCATGAACTTGGAGCATCAAGGCATCATAACAGAGAAGAGAGGAGAAGGTAATATAGGGGCAACTGCTAATGATGCCAAGTTCCTCACAAGTTCTTGATCATCAGCTCATATTTCATATAATGTATGGACTTGGACAATTTCATCATCGACAAAACAAAGGAGAGGAGAGGGGAGGGGAGATTTGGCAAAAAAAGCAATAGCTGCTTAACAAACACGGACGTAGTATATAACTTAATCTTTGGTTTCAATAAAAGTCGTACCTAATAGATGAATAGATTTTAGCATTTTTAGCAACAAATATGATCAACCTCTCTCTTGAAAACAATCGGAATCACAACAGTGTGAATGACCTTGAAGGCTAAAGCCAGTTTCAGTGGGGTTTCATACTCATTTAATGAGGTAAGGCATCAGCAGACAGTAAAAGGGATGAGGTAGCAAATAAATATAAGATAAAAGGAACTGATATAGTGTAAAATAGTATCATTTTGCCAACTGTACTAAGACTTCACTACTAATCCATGCAATTTGTTTTTGCAGGTACTTCATAGTAATCGACGATATATGGGATTGGAAAGTTATTGAATATGTTTTCCTAGGAAATAATTGTGGTAGTAGAGTGGTGATAACTACAAGGGTTTACTCTGCTGCTATTGCCTGTTGCAACAATAAAGATAATGTTTATGAGATGAAAACACTAAATGAGAACGACTCAAGAGCACTATTTGTTCATAGAATATATGGTACGGAAGAAGCTTGCCCTGATGTACCAGAAGAGATCTTAACTGGTATTCTAAAGAAATGTGGTGGTTTGCCACTTGCTATTGTCAGCATAGCAAGCTACAGATTGTGTATTTGACTATAGGAAGTCTTTGGTAGCCATGTTTGAAGGAGACAATCCTACTCTTAAAGAAATGGAGCAAATATTGGATCTTAGCTACAGATTGTGTATTTGACTGTGACAAGAAGAATTAAACGAAGCAACTGTTCAAACTTACCCTTAAGGCACGGCAACAGTTAAATGTCACAGTATTGTGTATTTGCTGTCAACATGATAGTATCAATAGGACACATCCTATAGTAGATGGCAAAACTTATTTCCTGGGAAACTAATAGCATGCACAACCAAGTTCAGAAAGCGGAGGCATACCTGGAGCAGAGAGCGGGGGCGTTCAGATCAGCTCGCTTCATCGGGAAGTCGCGGACTGAGACAAACTGAAAAATCCAAAAAGAGGGTCATAAATCCCGACTTTGCTGATTGTCATAAAACAACATCCATACATATTACTCACTAACAGGCCAGCACCCATCAAATAATGAATGGAAAATTGGAAATAACAAATTCCACGACAAAATCTAGACTGAACAGTAAATAGCACAATTGGATGAGAGAAACAACAAAATAATTATATGTCTAAACATATATTGTAAAAGGCTTAGACTTATTATTTCTAAAAAAAATCATGGTATGTTACAAGTTTAAGCACCGTTAAGTGTTAGGCCACAAAGATTAGGAAAGAAGTAAAGAGTAAAGGCACCTATGTGACATATAATGACTGTATATATAAGGAACATCTATATACTACAGTAAACATTATTACGCTTAATTTTATGAATTACGGAGAAATCAGCCACTTAATAACTCTGACATGAGTATCAATGATGTATAAATGCACATAAAAACGTATCTGAAATGAGTATCAGTGATGTATAAATGCACATAAAAAATAAATCAGAAGGTACTAGCCAATCTGTGCCATAGCAGAAATAGCAAGATTTGATTCATATCCAGGCAAACAATCTTTAGTAGCTATGGTAGCAGTTTGCAAGTCTTAAGCAGGAGCTTGGGAGGAAGGGGAACAACCTTTTTTCTGGAAGTCGATGGACTGGGTATCGGCCCTGTACTTTCCCACAACGACCTCCTCGAAGGCCGGCTTGAGCTTGAGCGACGCGTCGACGAAGACGACGTCGGCAAAGGCGACGCACGGGCCACCGGCGCCGGACCCGTCGGCGAGCACGAGCTGCACCACCTGCTCGGCGAGCGCGTGGAGGCCCTCAGCCGCGCTAGAAGGCGTGCCGCCTCCTCCTAGGGTTCGCGCCGCCGGGAAGTCGCTGGGGGAGTTCACGCCGCCAGGAAGTCGCAGGGGCCGGGCGAGTCCACACCGCTGGGGGAAGTCACGCCGAAGACAGCAGGAGGGGATGGTGCCAGCCCGTCTTCCTCAGCGCCGGGAAGGGGAAGCGGGAGGGGAAGGACCCTATACGGTAACCGAAGTAATCTGACCGGGCACCTACCGATTGGAGGACAACAACGACAATGTTCTCAACAACACTTGGAACATTGAACAGCTACGTCGTTTTTTCCTTAGAATTGGTCTAAACACCTTCGGTTAAAGCACATGCCCCTATAAGAGCGCCCCCGCCCGAACACTTTCAACCCGGGTCGCTCGGGGGCTCCATAAATATACAAATATTGAGTATTGCCTCTCTTTCTCTTTACTTTCATATGGAGAAACTCATTCCTACCCGAACAAAAGGGTTCGTTCCTTTAATTTACCTTACGTAACTTTGCTTTAGAATATTCCGACTGATCGCACCCCGCCTTTTCCTACGGCTACGACCGGCCGTGCCTCGCGGGCCACTCCCCGGGCTCGCAAAGTTGCAGCCTACGGAACAAACGGGCAGGTACGAGAGAGAAAGAAATTTAAAACAAAATTATGCTAAGGGAAAACTAAGGAACGAAAGGGAACAAGCTTCCCCAAATGGAGCAACTCCATCACAAAAACAAAAACCGATTGCAGTCATTAAAACACACATGAATGTTTTACATAGGGGTCCCCCCCCCACGAACTTAACCATTACATTTTCTACTGTTACAAAAACTACTACAGCCACTCGACAACTTCACCTGAACGCCAGAAATCGCTCGGTTCCGTTCCTTCAAAACTTCAGCAAAACACAACAGGTACCTCAAGGGCGTCGCACCTATAGATGCTCAGCAGAAGAACATGGAGCTCCTGACCTTCTTATGCAGTTGAGACAGCTCCTGAGTGGGGGCACCGCTACCGAGGTAAGGTCGCCATGGCTGGAAGAAATCTCATCAAACTTTATGAACTGGCCAACTTGAGCAGCTGCAGGCACAGAACCCTCCACCGGCACAGTTGTGAGTAACCTCCCCTCCGACGAGGCTCGCCCGATAAAGATCCACCAGAAAGTCTACACACGGCTCCATCCCAAAGGAGGCCTCGCAGACTAGATCCAGTGTCACCTCCAATCTGACATCACACTCTGAGTTTGCAAAAGGATCCGTAAGTCCTCCCCCTCCCTCACTCTTCCTCTCACTTAGGAACCGCCGCAGCATACAGGCACTCTCGGTGAGAAAGAAGAAGGAAGAGAGAGCGAGGAATCTCCGCCAGAAGAGACCACCGGACCTCCTTGAGTCAATCAAATCACCCAGGAGGGGCACCAGGCGACAGGTAAGGAGCAAAGGGATGCCTCATACAGGCCATGCCGACTTTGTCTTGAACGACGAGCATGGGTCCTGGTCGAACATTTTCGACTGAAGCCCTCCAAACCCCGTCACTCCAGCTGTCAAGGTAAACGTTACCAAAACACCCTCTATTTCATTACAAATCATTCATACATCCATACGCGCATTCATCTCATACGCCTGAACCCCTCGGGCGGTTAGGGCATGAACCGCCCGGGGGCTCGGGAACTAAGCATCGCACGTGCAGCGAAATGCACCAGAACGCTCCGTGTTGCACCACGAAGCGGCGGCTTGCCTCATTCAACATGAGCAACCAAACAGAGCCAGGAGAGAAAACCGTAGATGATCACCGTGCGGCCTTCGCCTGGTCTGGTAAACTGGGTCATCTCAACCTTCTCGTTTGATCCTGAACCTCTCGCCAAGCCCATAGAATCTCCATCAAGGGGAGGCCATTAGGCCACCCGGGTCGGTCTCCAGAACAACCTAGCCATCTACCAGGCTACAGGTAAAGGAGTAGTGGAATGCCACAAGAGGGCTATGCCGACCCCATCACGAACGACGGACCTGGATTCTGCTCGATCACACCTGTTAGCGAGCTCACCGAGCTAGTCTTCGAGCCCGAGCGATCGGGACAGGCGACGAAACTCAGCCCCTCCGGTTGTGAGGAACCAGAAGAGGTAGCGCAAAGCGACTCACACCAACCCCCACGAAGGCCCGTCAAGGCTCGAGGCTCAAATGCTAAGGGACCGCGACTCCGAACTCGCGTCGACTGGATCGGCGACATACGGCTATGGCTCTTGGGACCGCAACTCCGAACTCACATCGACTGGATCGGCGACATCCGGCTACGGCTCTTGGGACCACGACTCCGAACTCGCGTGGACTGGATCGGCGACATCCGGCTATGGCTCTTGGGACCGTGACTTCGAACTCACGTAACGGCTTCACTAACTAAAACTAACTCTCTCGATCCATGGCGAGCACCGACGCCTGGGTCTACTCACGACTCCACCTTACCCGATCCCACGGCGCGCACCGACGCCAAAGATCAAACTCTGTTGCATCCAAAACTAAGCTACCTCCATTCACGGCGCGCACCGACGCCAGGGTTTGTCTCAAACTAAACATCCTCGCCCAATCCCCGGCACGCACCAACGTCGGGATCAGTAAGTTCTATCTCAATCCAATCCCCGCACTTAAAAACACCATGGCTGCACAACGACGCCATGGTTAAACAAAATTCTGTCTCAAAAATAAAAACATGTGCACCCACAGCCACGACACAAAGATCCCCCAGCTGGTTCCGCCCGAACCACCCGAGGGCTTGGGGGCTACACCCGCGGGTGCACTCACGCGCACACGCCAGCAAGACAAAAAAATCCCCCGGATGATTCAGCTCAAATCGCCCGGGGGCTCGGGGGCTCCTATCGGATTCATAAACCCAGGGTCCCTCGAGGACCGGCTTCCATGCCCAGGCTCGGCCTAGGAAAACAACATATAGTTCATGGGCCGGCCCAAAAATCTAAAACACAGCGGGCCAGAAGGGTAGTCCGATCGCCGACCGAAAGGTCTACCCAAAAGAACAAGTGCCCACTCGTCAAACTTCTTTGGCCCACCTCTCCAACTGGAGCACTCACTTTAGGCACCAGCAGTCTCCAAGCAGTCTCTCCAATCGGAAGGCCTGGCCCAAAATGCTGCTTCCTACTCCGACCCCACAACTCCGACCCCACGATCGGGGCTCGTGGGAACCCTGCTCACCGCTCTCTCCGACCGGCGCACTGAGAGCTGACTAGAGCCATCCGACCGGGGACACCCCATTTGGAAGGAACCAGAAGACATGCGGAGAAAGGCAAGGCATGGCTCACAAGTCAAAGCCACTATACCAGGGACCATACCCTACACGAAACAGTGCTCTACAGCCACCCTGACACAAAGTATTGTAGGGGCCGCTAAAAACTTCCATACGATAAGCCCCCCACGTGTCTCTGGACATCGATCGCAGTATGAGCTCCAGGATTTGCCATACCGGGTGAACATAGCGCGGCTCCTCACATGCCACTAGGCATCAAGAAGTATTTGTAGGTACCGGCGTCCATCCTTCCTGAAGAAGATAGCTCAACCTCCCATGTGCATCTAACATTCTACAGCGACATCAACAGTGTTGAGGGCGCCTACCATTATCCAGTCTTCATTAGCGTGGGCAACAAGGCTTAGAAACATCCGTACTCTCTCCGTCTCACTTGTAAAGCCATCCCCTTCATCTATAAAAGGGGATGTGCTCCCTCCTATGAAGAGGACAGACTTCTTCAAGTTCAGACTCACTAGATCAACACCCCACAACCGTAGAACCACCAAGTTCTGACCGCACCCCTTCCGGTTGGAGCCAACCAAACCTCTTGTACACCCCTCCTTTTTCCTTCTCGTTTGTAACCCTACTACAGACTTCGAGCACCTGGGCTCAGGAATAAAGTCACCGACCGACCTTGACTGGACGTAGGGCACATTGCCTGCACCAGTATAGATCCTGTGTCATTGAGTGCTAGGCCACCTCCGATCACAACATACAGCAAAACTACAAATATTTACTAGTTGGTCATTTTCTACCCCGACTGGACGTAGGGCATGATGCGCGTATGGATGTATGAATGATTTGTAATGAAATAGAGGGGGTTTTGGTAATGTTTACCTTGATGACTATAGTGACGGGGCTTGGAGAGCCTTAGTCGGAAAAGTCCGACTGGGACCTTGACGACCTGAGTGATGGGGTTCGGAGAGCTTCAGTCAGAAATGTCTGACCGGGACCCATGCTTGTCGTCCACGACAGAGTCGGCGTGGCCTACATGGGGCGCCCCTTCGCTTCCTTACCTGTCTGTTGGTGTCTATGCTTACCTGTCATTCAGGTTCCTTGAGGTCTGGCCTAGGGAAGTGGGGAGCCACCCACGTGCGGTGGCGCTTCGGTTCCTGTGCCCGTCGTGTGGTAGTGGTTGATCGTGCGGTAGTGGTGGGCCACGGCCAGGCCACGTCCCGTCCGATCAGGAGCCGTTCCATTGAGCAGGGCGCGTCTTATCTGCATTAAATGAAAGAAAGAGAAAATCTCACCCCGTCGTTCCGGCTTCCCTGATCGGTGCGTCCCTCCATAACCGTTGCTCCCTTTTCCTTAAGTAGGAGAGGGGAGAGGGTTTTCGTTCTGCTCTTTTGCCTTTTCTTTGTCTGCTGTCGCCTTCTCTCCTATTTGCCGTGAGCATTGATGAGAGCCACGGAGGTTTCTAGGAAAGAAGGGGAGAGAGCAAGGGAGAAGAGAGGAACTCACCAAAATGTCGGACTAGTGGTCATCCACCATGAGGGCGTCGGTGCTGGAGGCGTTTATCGTGAAGGGGTTCCTGTCGCCGCAGGAGGTGGCGCACTAGAAGGTCCCCGGGAAGGAGGAGTTCCCGCAACCTCATCCTGATGAGGTGGTTTCTTTCCTTACCTTCCACGAGCGTGGATTAGGATACCCCGCGCACTGGTTCCTGCGCGGGCTCCTCAATGATTGGGGTCTAGAACTGCAGCACCTCAATCCGACGGGGGTGCTGCACATCGCTGGCTTCGTCACTGTCTATGAGGCTTTCCTCGGGATGGAGCCACACGTGGACCTCTTTCGGCTCTTCTTCTCTAGGAGAGCTATGGCGGACTGGAGTTTGGCCGAGATCGCTCCGGTCGGAGGCTTCGCCCTATAGAGGAAGCCACGCGCGGGAGGCTCGTATCCCGTGTACTCCCCATGTGACTCCAACTGGGGATGGCATGGGGAGTGGTTCTACATTAGGAATCTGGCAAGGGCGTCGTTTCCGGCGTTTACTGGTGGGAGGCCGGTGAAGCAGAAGAGTTGGTCATGGGGCTGCGCCCACACGGAGAAGCACAAGGTGGAGGCCATCGAGGAGGAGCTCTGGAAGCTCGTAAGGGGTGGCCTCGATAGGATGCGGGTGTTCCACACCCTTTACCACCGCTGGGTCACGCCGTTGGCGGAGAGGATGCACTCGATGTGGAAGTATGACGGCCGGTCGGACCCAGACCGCGTGTCGCCAGAGGAGCTACCGGACGATGAGATCTAGAGTTGCGTCGGCCGAGTGTTGCAGCTGAGGCCTAAAGAGACGGTGGTGGGAAAACCCATACCGTTTAAAGCCTCGATCGTGCCCTCACTGGTATGCTCCCATACTTTGCTCGTGCCTTTTCCTCTGCCCCTCTTCTTTTTTGATTTCGGTTCATTCGTTCTGTAGGGGCTTCGGAGGTACAAGTCCCGGCTGCACCTTCCCAAGGGGCTGGCGGGCCAGGCCCGACAGGCCACCCAGAAGGAGGCGGCAGATGCCCAGAAGAAGAAGAAAACCAAGGAGGTTTATCGGAAAGAAGAGAAGAAGATGGAGGTCGCCCGGCGCGTGAGAGCCGAGGAACGTGCTAGCGACGTCGAGTCGGAACTCGCGTTGGATGATCCTACGGATCTGGACGACATGGTCTTCTCCGATAAGGAGGAGGGTCGAGAGGTCGTTGCGACCTCGATGGTACGTCGCGACCCAGCGGCGACGTCCGCTGGTGAGGAACAGGAGGCCACATGATGCGCGGAGGTTCCTTCATCGAGGAAGCGTGCCGTGAGTGCGGATGTCGTCGGCAAATGGGCAGTGAAGCGAACGCGGTCACCACGCCCCTCGGTGGCGTTACCAGCTCCGTCGTCGCCTGTGGCGGACGTGGATGGACGAGCCGGGCGGTCCGAGGAGCGAACCGACGTCTGTGCGGCGATGGAGCCGGTGGCAACGCCGGACTTGTGGCCGGAGGAGGCCTCGCCTGCCATGGGTGCGGCCGAGCAGTCCATGCGGTCTAAGGGGTAGACTAGCGCCCGGTCGATGCGTGACTCGCAGTTGGGGGACGCCCCAGCCGCTACTCCAGTCGGGGAGCCCCGAGCTAGAGGTCGTGGCGACCCGCGGGCCGGGCAGGAGCGGGTTGGGATGACTCCAACCCCGTTTGAAGCGAGGGGGCGTGGGTCGCTGTCCGGGAGCGGTCCTCGTCCTATGGGCCCATCATCATCGGAGCCTGTCTTCAGGGTAGTGCTGCTCGCCACCTGGTATGTTTCCTTTCGTTGCCTCTTCGACTCTTGGTGGTTGAGTCTTTTTGGAGTGTGGCTTACCCATGATTTTTGTCAGTGGCCAGGGGATGCCGGGGTTGAGCATCGCCCTGGCCTCCGTGTAGGAGGTTTGGAGGCCCACTCTGCAGTGTGCTGCGGCGAGCGAAGGGGGCAGCAGGGCGGCGGCGAAGCCTTCCCTCCCGGGGGTGGTGCCCCCCGGGGCAGCTGCTGATAATGTGACAGCGGCGATGACATTGTTGGCGGTGATCCCGATGTCGGTGGCGGAGGTGGCGTCGGAGGTAATCCTTGCGGCCCCTCCTCCACCAGTTGTGGTGGAGGAGACAAGAGGGGTGAGCTCCCCTTCTCGTCGGGTGGAGGGCTGCACGACCCAACCTTGCCATCGGGGCCGAAGTCGCGGGAGGGAAGCGTGGCCGGGACAGAGTTGGGACGCCAGGCGGCGTCCCATGTGAATGTGGTGGTGGAGATCCCGTCTAACGACAAGGCGGACACTGTGGTGGACCCGCTGGTGTCGCCGTGGGAGCTGGCGATGTTGCCGCGGGAGCTGGCGGTGGTCCAGTTGAAGGCTGGGCCCTCCAGTGGTTCATCGGAGGGTGACTTGGAGTGGCCCTTCCCCGAGGACCCGTCAAAGGCGAGGTTCATCCTCTGGGATTCCCGGGAGCACTAGCTCTGGGAAATTTTTGGGGGGCATGGGCATGCCACGGTGTCCGAGCTCACCAAGCTGTCCGCGAAGCTTGAGAGCGCTCGAAAGCAGGCTCAGTTTTCCCGGCAGCTGGTTGAGGTCGACCTGTAGCTCACCGCGGAGGTGAGTTTCTAGTACTTCTCCTTGCCCTTTGAATCTTTCGTAGGTTGTTTTATAATGTCTGTTTTCCACAGGAAATAAGGAAGGTGTCATCCCGCAAGTCCTACTTCCTCCGGGCGGAACACACCCGGATGGCCGAGCTTGAGCGCCGGGTGGAGTCCGCTTGCCGTGAGTCCTAGGTTCAGGCGGCCGAGGCGGCCACGGCATGGGCGGAGGAGCAGTGTGCGGTAGAGCGGGCGACTGCTGCCGAGCGAGGGCTCGAGGCGGCAAAGGTCCGCCAGGCGGAGACGGAGGCGGGGCTGTGGACGTTCCTGGCGGACACTAAGGTTGCGCTCCAAGAGGCCTTGGTAGCCCTTGAGTCGGAGCGAGCCACCCTGGAGTCGGCACAGAAGGCCCTGGAGGTGGAGTAGAGGGCCCGGTCAGAAGCGGATCGAGAGGTGCTCATGCTCCGGGACCAGGTGATGGGGATGGAGGATGCGAGTGCCCGGCTGCGCGAGTAGGCGGCTCGGCAGGAAGGGGATCTCTCCACCCTTGAGGCCTCTCGCATTGGTGCATACCTTTATGTTTTCTCGTGGTGTTGATTTCTTTTCCCCCTGGCCTATTTCTGAGCTTGTCGCCCTCCTTGCAGAGCTGGGTGAAAAGGTGAAGGCGCTGGAGCGAGACCTGGAGACGACCAAGGCAAACTTCAGTCGGAATGTCGAGGAGCTGGCCAAGTCCCATGAAGAGCGACACGCTCTCGAAGGGGAGCTTGGCCAGATCCGCAACGCTGCCTAGCTCATCGTCTCAGAAGTCTTCGGGTCAGCGCCAAGTACCAGTGCGCCTGCGGTTCAGCTGGCGGAGGTCCCGGACGCAGTTAAGGACCTTTATCAGGAGCGGGCTGTTTTATGGAGCGTCGGGGGTGCTGACCTCGGTGGCGACGTACCACCCGAATCTGGACTTCACCACTATCTGCGGCGGGTATGCTGAAGGCCTGAGCATGGAGGACATCCAGTCAATCGGGGTGAGCCTACTGCCGCACGCGCGGTCGGTGTCAGAGCAAGTCTCCGCCGAGTGGATGATGGATGTTCGCCATCAAGACATGGCCCAAAGCATGCGTGGAGAGGATGCCTCTGAGCCTACAGATAGCATGGAGCCTGGTTTGGGGGGAACGTCGCCTTGGCCCTGATCGAGCCAAACGTCATGCTGCCAGGGAGCGAGTAGCCTGCGCCTTCGTCGGTCGGGCCGTCAGCAGATGCTGTCGGGTCAGTTTAATACCTTTTTAAATATAAGTAGTTAGTAAATGTAAGAAGTTTAAGTTCATGGGGGGGACCCCTATGTAAAATGTTCGTGTGTGTTTTAATGACTGCAATTAGTTTTTGTTTTTGTGATGGAGTTGCTCCATTCGGGGCAACTTGTTCCCTTTCGTTCCTTAGTTCTCCCTTAGCATAACTTTGTTTTAAATTTCTTTCTCTCTTGTACCTGCCCATTTGTTCCGTGGGCTGCAACTTTGCAAGCCTGGGGCGTGGCCCACGAGGCTTGGCTGGTCGTAGCCACAGGAAAAGGCAGGGTGCGATCAGTCGAAAAGTTCTAAAGCAGAGTTACGTAAGGTAAATCAAAGGAACGAACTACCCTTTCGTTCGGGTAGGAAGGAGTTTATCCATACAAAAGTAAAAGAGTACTTTAAGGAAAAAACAAAAACAGAGGGGTAGTAGAGGCCCCTAGTGGAGCCCTCGAGCGCCCCGAGCTGAAGAGTGTTCGGGTCGGGGTGCTCTTATAGGAGCGTTCGCTAAGTAAAGGTAAGACTGAAACTTAGGAAAAGAAGAAAAGGACATAGCTATTCCAAGGTCCTCGGAGAAAGCATCGTTGTCGTCCTTCAGTTGGTAGGCTTCCGGTCGGATCACCTCAGTCGTCTGGATCCTTGCCCGCTGCGCCCCCTGCTTCGGTCGTGGCCTCCTCGCCTTTTTCTTCCTTTAGCCTGCCAGCCTACCTCAGTAGGCGCTTGAGGAGCTGACAGTCCTTGTAGAGGTGCTTGACGGGGTAGTCATGGTTGGTGCACGGGCTCTCCATGAGATTGTAGAAGTGGCCCGAACGGTCTTGCTGGGGCTGTGTGCCCGCGTGATCGGCCGTGGCGACCAACGCGAAGTTAGCCGGTTGGCGGTGATCCTTTCTGTTCTTTTTTCCCCTCTGCGTGGAGGGGCCATCGTCTTGATCCTGGCGCTTGGCCTTACCTTTATCACGGCCCTCGTTGAAGCGCGGCGGAAAAGGCGCTTGCTGGGGGTGTTCGACAAAGGTTTGTGGTTCCAGGCTGTTAGGGCTAGGACTCCGATCGACGCTGCGTGCGTCTCGGTTCGGCCCAAGCCGCATGTAGATAGGCGGTCGGCACGGCGCGGTCGTCAAGTCATGAGGTGCGGTTGCGGCTTCTTGTGCCGCAATCGGTGGTTGTGTCGGTGACAGGGTGTAGTGCCCCATCTGCTGCGTCCCTGTTCCCCGGACGGGGAGCGAGGTCGCGAGTCGGCGTCATGATACGGAGCACTCCACTTGTTGAATGGTAGCGGTCTCCATAAGTGCCCAGAGGTTCCAGTGGATCGCCTGTTCGTGAGGGTCGTTTGGCTCGGACTGGCTGTGCAGGAGCATTGCCGCGGCGGCAATGTTCTGACTAGCCTGAGTGAACTGTGGGGGGTCGGTCCCCTAGACCGGGGCGTTGCGCTAGGGCTGACGAGTGTGACCCTGAGCGCCGCTCACCGGTCTATGTGCACAGGGCGTAGTGTGGTGCGCCGAGCACGTTGGTGCAGTTGGTGGCTGATGCGGCCACTATCGTCGTTGGTCCTCCCCGTGCTCACGTGTGAGCTTGGGGGTCTTCGCGTGAGGGCCCAGCAGGGCGTGGGTCCAGAAGGACTCTGTTACCCCTAGCGGCTGTTCTGGGGCATCCGCCACAGCGTACTCTCAGGACCGAGGGTGGCTAGGCGCCATGTCTCCGATGCTAGAGTCGTCACTCCTGACATCATCATCCATGATGTCGAGGAAATAGGTGGGAGCATAGCTCGCCATCCCCATGAACTCAGACATGAGAGGATGCGGTGCCAGCACCTTTTGGAGTCCCCAGGCGTATGCGTCCGCGCAAGACGTGAGGCCATAGGGGAACCGGCCGTATGGTGGCTGCGACGGGGACAACGGTAACCCACCGGGTATTTGGCGGAAGATAGAGCGTAGTAAGTAAACAACAACATGTATATTACTCACAACGGGGTTTGAGCAGAGAGTTTGCTCGGAATGAAGCGCAGATGCCACGTCGTCAAAGTTGCGCATCCCAGAGTCGATGGAGGACGTCCCTTCGATGGGTGCCGGGTCGCAAGTCTCCTCACAGAGGTGGAGTACGCCGAGCCGGTCGACGACGAAGTCCAGGCTCCCAAAGCGGAAGGCCTAGGATGGAACCCGCATCCCGGCGGGTGAGAGTGCGGGGAACTCCAGCGAGCCGAAATGAATTGTATCGCTCGAGCCCGCCACAAGGGGGGGGTGGCGGAAAAATGGGCCATCCGTGACCAATAGAGTGTTGAACGTACAACGTCTTCCCCACGGACGGTGCCAACTGTTGGTGTAGAAAGTGACCAACTAGTAAATATTTGTAGTTTTGCTATACGTTGTGATGGGAGGTGGCCTAGCACTCAATGACATAGGATTTATACTAGTTCAGGCAACGTGCCCTACATCCAGTTTGGGTCGGTCGGTGACTTTATTCCTGAGCCTAGGTGCTTGAAGTCTATAGTGGGGTTACAAACAAGAAGGAGAAAGGTGGGTGTTTAAGAGGTCCGGTCGGCTTTGATCGGAAGGGTTGCGGTCGGAACTTGGAGGTCCTGTGGTTGTGAGCTATCGATCTAGTGAGTCTGAACTTGAGGTCGTCCGTCCCCTTCGTAGGAGGGAGCGCATCCCCTTTTATAGATGAAGGGGATGGCTTTACAGGTGAGAGAGAGAGAGAGTACGGATGTTTCTAAGCCGTGTTGCCCACACTGATGAAGACTGGATAATGGTAGGCGCCCTCAACACTGTTGATGTCACTGTAGAATGTCAGATACACATGGGAGGTCGAGCTATCTTCTTTAGGAAGGATGAACGCCGGTACCTGCAAATACTTCTTGATGCCTAGTGGCATGTGAGGAGCCGCGCTATGTTCACCAGGTATGGCAAATCCTGGAGCCCATACTGCGATCGATGTCCAGAGACACGAGGGGGGGGCTTACCATATGGGAGTTTTTAGCGGCCCCTACAATACTTTGTGTTAGGGTGGCTGCAGAGCACTGTTTCGTGCAGGGTATGGTTTCTGGTACAGTGGTTTTGACTTATGAGCCACGCCTTGCCTTTCTTCGCACGTCTTCTGGTTCCTTCCGAACGGGGTGTCCCTAGTCGGACGGCTCCAGTCGGCTCTCAGGGCGCCGATCGGAGAAGAGCGGTGAGCAGGGTTCCCATGAGCCCCGGTCGTGGGGTTGGAGTCGCGGGTTTTGAGTCGCGGGGTCAGAGTAGGAAGCAGTGTTTTGGGTTAGGCCTTCCGATTGGAGAGACTGCTTGGAGACGGCTGGTGCCTGAAGCGAGTGCTCCAGTCGGGGAGGTGGGCCAAAGAAGTTGACGAGCGGGCGCTTGTTCTTTTTGGGTAGACCTTCTGGTCGGCGACCGGACTACCCTTTCGACCTGCTGTGTTTTAGATTTTTGGGCCGGCCCATGAACTATATGTTGTTTTCCTGGGCCAAGCCCGGGCGTGGAAGCCGGTCCTCGAGGGACCCCGGGTTTATGAACCCGACACTATGGTTTCTGCAGGCGGTATGTTTTGGTCCTTCAACCATGTAGTTAGTCGTTGCTTATGCTGTTTCATGACCCAATCATCCGAACGACCATTTCTCTCCGCCATAATGATAGCCAGGTGTTCATCAATGTACGGTTGCATCAGTTGTGTACTCTGCAAGACACTGTAATGTGCCTGACTCACCTCTTTGTAATCATGGTCGATGAACCCTTTTCTACCACTGATGCCCTTCCCAGCCAGCCTACCCTTGTGACGAGAATCGGGTTTACCAATCCCTTTCTGTACTTTTAGATACTCTTGACAGCACTCAACGACTTCTTCAGTATTGTAACCCTCTATCATGGAGCCCTCTAGGTATGCTCAATTATGCATGTATCAACTTAGAACTGACATAAACCGCTCGTAGGACCACATTTCATGCAAGTAGCAAGGGCCCAACGCCTGTATCTGATGAACCATGTGAATCATGAGATGTGGCATTATATCAAAAAAAGCCGAAGATAAACACATCTCTAGTTGGTTTTGTGTCTCCACCACAAATTCATGTAGGTCACTCAGCTCTTGCTTGCCAATGATCTTCTGTGAGATCTTTGAAAAGAAGTAGCACATGCGGGTGATGGCCATTTTCAAGAACTCTGGCTTTATAGCCCTGATTGCAATAGGTAAAAACACTTTTAGCATCACATGACAATCGTGAGCCTTGAAGTGTGTTATTGACAAGTCCTTCATCGACACTAGCTTCTTCACATTCGCTGAAAACCCAGTCAGGACTTTGACCCCCCTCAGGAAAGTGCATATAGCTCTTTTCTCGTCTGGTGTTAGGTTGAAGCACGCCGCGGGTAGAGTGTATTTTCCATTAGCCTTAGGTACCGGGTGAAGCTATGGCATCACGTTTAGCTGCACCATGTCTTTTCGTGTTTTCAGACCATCCTTTGACTTTCCTGTGTCCATCAAGGTAGCAATGAGACTCTCAAAGACATTCTTCTACATGTGCATAACATCAATGGCATGGGGGACCTCCAAGTCTGGCCAATAAGGCAGATACTGAAAGAAGATCAATTGTTTCTTGAAAGGTACGCCTTCGACAAGAGGTGTGCTTCTATCTCTGTTCGTACCATCTGGATTCTTCTTTCCATAGACGATGCATATGTTTTTCACCATTTTGTACGCGTGTTCTCCGTTATGAAGTCTCTCCGGAGGGGGTTCAATCTCCAGGGTGTTGTCATAAAATCTAAAGAACAATTTACTACGGTACTTGTGACTTGTCTTTAAGAAGCGTCGGTTCCTTAGGTAAACTATCTTCTTGGATGCATCTAGGTACTTCCATGTAGAACCATCCAAGCAAACAAAGCATCCCGTCTTCCCTTTGATCTGTCCAGACAAAGCAAATAGTGTGGGGTAATCATTGGTAGTAACAAATATTATTGCTCTGCATATGAAGTCCTCCTTTCAGAATACATTGTACATCGGCTCCCCATGCCTCCATAGCCTCTCCATTTCTTGCATCAAAGGCTCAAGAAACACGTCTATATCAATGCCTGGTTGTTTAGGGCTAGAAATAAGAATAGTGAGGAGAAGGTACTTTCTCTTCTAACACAACCATGTTGGGATGTTGTACATGGTCAAGATCACTGGCCAAGTGCTGTGGTCGCTCATCCTCTCATTGAAGGGATTCATTCCATCGGTGCTCAAGCCAAACTGTACATTCCTTGGGTCATCACTGAATTCTTTGTGCTTCTCATCGAACCTTTGCCACTGACTACAATTAGCTGGGTGTGCAATCTTATCATCATCCACCTTGCGCTCATTATCCCACCATGTCATGAGTGCGGCTTCTTTAGGGTTTAGGAAGATACGTCTCAAGCGGTCGGTCACTGGCAGGTACCACATTACCAAGGCAGAAATTCTTCTCTGCTTTGCATCGTTTCCTAATGGAGTGTCCTCTGGGGGCTGAGATTCTTGTACCACCTTTTTTGTACCCTTCATATTCCTCTTTTTCCCCGTGGAGGCTTCGTCCCCACCATAAAGGTCATTGTTCTTGTACCGGCTGGCCCCACACCAGGGACATTTATCCAGTGACTTGAACGTTTCGCCATGAAAAAGTATACAGTGGTTGGGGCATGCATGGATTTTTTTCAACCCACATTGCCAATGGGCTTATGACCTTCTTCGCTTGGTATGTGTTGGCGGGAACTGAGTTTGGTTGTGGCAGCACCCATGACAGGAGACACAATAGATCATTAAAATTATAGTCTAACTAGCCGTACTTAGCCTTCAGGATGAGTAGCTCAAGCACAAAATGTAGGAATGTCCAATGTATCGGACAACACTTTTCAACACCATACACAATCTCCTTCGATGCTTTTGTCACCCTTTCCAAATTTTCTAGACCTTTCGGGCTATTTAGTAAAATCTCTAGTAAAAGGGCTCAAATCATGTCCTCCAAATCATCTTCATCCCCGACACATGCTCCACCATTATTATTGGCACCACCTTCGTCGTTACCATCCCAACAACCAGCATCACCACCTTGTTCATTACCAAACTCGAGATCCATTCGTGCATCAAGCTCTGCTGAATATTGGGACAGGGATTCTAGGGTTTCATCGTCGTATTCCTCCTCATCCTCGTCGTTAACAATAACCGTTTCACCATGATGAATCCACACTGTGTAGTCCTCAACAAATCCTCGCATAATCAAATGTGATCTGATTATAGTCACATCTGTCCATGCCATACGGTTCTTGCAATCTTTACAGGGATAAATAATTGTATCCTTATTCTCTGTCAATGTCGTTGCATGCTTCTTTGCGGCTTCAATAAATTTATCCACCTCTTCACGGAAACCTTCCTTGAACCTTAATGAACCATACATCCAAGAGTTCCTGTACCCCATCTTTTACAACAACAACAACACAAACATTAAAGGACTACTTATTCAGATATATATAAAAATGAATCAAATTAATAATTACTTAAGAATAATTGTATATACTTCAGATATATATGAATATAAATCAAATATAATTACATGAAGCATACAAACACACCATGGTAGAGGAAAATTAATTAATGGTCCATTTATCCATAAATAATTAAAATACAAATTTGTTGATTACAATAAACAATTTCAAAGACAACAATTATATTTTACCCAATATCTTTCATGCAAATCCTAGTCCAATTTCATCAAACACAAATTTATAAAAATGAAATTAATAAAAAACCAAACCTAGATCTAGATCTACATGCACATGAAACATCCATAAAACTAACTAATTGTTCACTAAAATCAAGAGAAACATGGACCAAGTAAGGGTATGATCTTGTTCCCCTACCTAATTTACCCTAGTACATTCGAAACTTGGGTCTAATTTGCTTCATAAGTAGCTCAAGCACCATAGAAGAGAGAGAAAAACAAAACTCTAATTACTCACTAACCAACCATTAAAACTTTAAAAAAAAGTGTGGAATAGCATTTTCTTACCTTCTACAACCTCTCCACCAAAGGATTTGAGACCAAAACCTTCCCCCCTTAGTAGAGCAATTTTTGGGAGGTGCCCAAGGCCTCCCCACCTTTCTTTCACGGGTTGGAGTGAGTGACCCGAGGAGAAAGAAGGTGCTGCAGGTTTTTATATGTGGGTCATTTGTAGGGGCGGCTGGTGATTGAGCCGCCCCTACAAATGGCAGGTAATTATACGCGGGCATTTGTATGGGCGGTTCAATCTCCAGCCGCCCCTAGAAATAGAAACACCGGGGGCGGCTGGTGAGTGAGCCGCCCCTACAAATCAGACCTATTTGTAGGGGCGGCTCGTATCACCAACCGCCCCTGCTGCTCCATTTGTAGGGGCGGCTGGTCTCTGGGCTCCCGAACACGCCACTGTAGGGGCGGCTTCATCAACAGCCGCCCCTACAAAAAATTTGCCCCGTTGCTACAAACTATTTTTCACGTAGTGGGACCGGATGGTATCCCAATCGAGATGTGGAGATGCCTTAGGGACATAGCTATAGTATGGCTAACCAAGCTGTTCAACCAAATTTTCGATCGAACAAGATGCTTGACGAGTGGAGGAGAAGTATATTGGTACCAATCTACAAGAATAAAGGGGATATTCAAAGTTGTACCAATTACCGAGGAATTAAGTTGATGAGCCATACTATGAAGCTGTGGGAGAGAGTTATCGAGCATCGCTTGAGAGCAATAATGCGGGTCTCTATGAACCAATTTGGTTTCATGCCCGGAAGGTCAACCATGGAAGCCATTTTCTTAATAAGACAAGTTATGGAGCGGTATAGGGAGAAGAAGGACCTACACATGGTTTTTATTGACTTGGAGAAGGCTTATGATAAAATACCAAGGAATGTTATGTGTTGGGCTTTGGACAAACATAAAGTCCCAACGAAGTACGTCGGGCTCATTAAGGACATGTACAACAATGTTGTGACTAGTGTTCGAACAAGTGATGGAGACACGAATGACTTTCCGATTAGGATATGACTACATCAAGGGTCAGCTTTGAGCCCTTATCTATTTGCCTTAGTGATGGATGAGGTCACAAGGGACATATAAGGGGACATTCCTTGGTATATGCTTTTCACGGATGATGTAGTGCTAGTTGATGAAAGCCGGATAGGAGTGAATCAAAAACTGGAGTTATGGCGGGAGACTTCGGAGTCCAAAGGTTTTAGACTCAGTAGAACTAAAACTGAGTATATGAGATGTGACTTCAGCACTACTACTCGAGAGGAGAAAGATATTAGTTTGGAAGGTTAAGTAGTGTCTAGGAAGGATACCTTTCGATGTTTAGGATCAATGCTATAGAGAGACAGGGATATTGATGAAGATGTTAGCCATAGAATCAAAGCAGGGTGGATGAAGTGGCGCCAAGCATCTGGTGTCCTATGTGACAAAAGGGTACCACAGAAACTAAAAGGCAAGTTTTAAAGGACGGCGATTAGACCTGTTATGTTGTATGGTGCATAATGTTGGCCTACGAAAAGACGACATGTTCAACAGATAAGTGTCACGGAAATGCGTATGTTGCGTTGGATTTTCGGTCATACAAGAAGGGATCGAGTTCGGAACGATAATATACGTGATAGATTAGGGGTAGCACCAATTGAAGAAAAGCTTGTCCAACACCGGTTGAGATAGTTTGGACATGTCCAACGGAGACCTCCAGATGCACCGGTGCGTAGTGGAATACAAAGCCAGGATAGTAACGTGAAGAGAGGCAGAGGAAGACCGAAGTTGACTTGGGTAAAGACAATAAAAGTAGACTTGAAAGGATGGAATATACCCAAAAACTTAGCCTTAGATAGGAGTGCTTGGAAAACAGCTATTCACGTGACTAAACCTTAATTGCTTCTGCTGGGTTTCAACTCTAGGCTACCCTAACTTGTTTGGGATTTAAAAGCTTTGTTGTTGTTGTTGTTGATACTTTATATATGCATATATATCTACCTTGGACCGGCGTGCCGCCACAGCCTTGTCCTATGCATGTGTCTCTCAAACAGCAAGAATCAAACTGGATGAGGATATACATGCATGTGTATCTACTCGCTCCTGCTACATAATCATCTACACATATACGTACACATCCATGTGCGTGAGTATAATATACGAAGCCCAGCCGGCCGCCCAAGAAGACAGGAGGAATCAATCTCATTTGGGTGACCCTTCTTTGGCACTTGCATGGGATATACATACCGGGAATACTAATATATCAAAGGTGTATGCATGCGTGGAAATAGGTAAACTGCTGTCTTACTAGTAAGTGCTTGCATACGACTGTTCATGCTGACAACGACAATTCACAGGCCAAAGTTAGCAAATTTGCACTGTATGTCCACTGCATGAGACCAGAGCAGCAAGACACTTACGCCTAATTGCAACCAGGAGAACTAACACATGGCAAGTACTACAAGAAGGTCAACAAAAGCAGCATCAGCTCAGATTCAATTTGAAACACAAATAAACGTCCAGAGCCAAGACCAACCATTACTATCTTAAACTACTAGCCATATGCTAAGACCACACATATACATTGTGCATAGCCTTTAAGACCACACATACTGATATGCACAACCATGCAACTAAATTCAAACTTGAGATGTTAGGTATAAGCAAAGGATTCATCTCGTCGTTTCTTGCATTCAGATGACTGAATCCATCAGCTAGCAAGTTCATAGCCTAGTATAGAAAAAATAGATGCCCTTATGTGTTGGTATTGGTAAACTAAGACTGTTATGTTAAGGGACCACACGCAACTATATATTTTTAAGCACGTGCCACCTCAAGCTAGTGCAGACCCGTGATTTGTCGGTCAAAATTCAGATGGATCGGATCTAGCTTAGCTCTCCAGTTTAAGCTAAACATATATACATTGTATGTAGCTTGAACGATGCAGCAGCATGCCAGGTAGAAAGGACAGACATGGAGACAAGAAAGAGAGCCATGGTTAGTGATCAGCTGGAGACGAAGGAAGACAAGAAGATGACGAGGAAGGGGCTCTGGTCTCCTGACGAGGACGAGAGGCTTTACAGCCACATCACACACTACGGCGTCGGAACCTGGTCCTCCATCGCCGAACTAGCAGGCAGGCACATACATACTACGGGAAACAGGTCCTTTGCCGAGTCCAACTTTCTTTGTCGAGGACTAAAAGTCGGGCACTCGGCAAAGAGCTATTTTGCCGAGTGCCGCACTCGGCAACGATATACACTCGGCAAAGCCAGACACTCAGTAAAGGCCCTTTTTACCGAGTGTCAGGCCCTCGGCAAACCCTGGCACTCGGCAAAAAGCGGCGTCAGGTAACGGCCGCCGCCTGCCGTCTAGGTTTGCCGAGTGCCAGCGGATAGGCACTCGGCAAACCACTTCTTTGCCGAGTGCCAGACCTTGACACTCGGCAAAGACTAACGGCAAACTATTTTTTTCCCACTTTTAAACTCCAAAATTTTTCTCGAGTCCTCCTACAGTACATGAGACTCCATGTTAAAATTTGGTATATTTTTATGGCTTTTTGCTATATTTAGTTAATTTATTTCATTTAATTGATTTTTTCGGAAAATGCAAATTTGAACTGCACGTGCATCGAATAATGGAATTTAATGATTCAAAAAATGATATTCATATTACTGAGTGTAGTGTGAGGTATCCAGGAATGGGCCCGAAATTTCGAACATCTTGTTCACGAAACATGACAACGAACTTGTGAACGAATTGTTTTTAAATTCTATAAAATGCAAACGAAGTATGAAAATCATGAAACTTATCGAGATGTCATGATATCGTATGTGGAGGATGTGATAAAAATTTGAGAAGGTTTGGTGCATGTTATCACATATGATGCTTACAAACCAGGACATCTCTATATCAGATATCACATGTGGAGATCTCCTGGTTTGTAAGCATCGTATGTGATAACGTACACCAAACCTTCTCAAATTTTTATCACATCCTCCACATACGATATCATGACATCTTGACAAGTTTCATGATTTTTGGACTTCGTTTGTATTTTATAGAATTTAAAAACAATTCGTCCGTAAGTTCGTGGTCATGTTTCGTGAACAAGATGTTCAAAATTTCGGGTCCGTTCCTGGATATGGCCTCACACTACACTCAATACCATGAATATCATTTTTTTGAATCATTAAATTCCATTATTCGATGCACGTGCAGTTCAAATTTGCATTTTCTAAAAAAAATTAATTAAATGAAATAAATTAACTAAATATAGCAAACGGTTCGGGAAATGTACCAAATTTCGACATGGAGTACCAAGTACTGTAAGAGGACTACAGAAAAAGTTTGAAGGTCAAAATACAAAAAAAATTAGTTTGCCGAGTGTCATCTTTTGACACTCGGCAAACATGCTCTTTGCTGAGTGCCAGCTGCCAGGCACTCAGCAAAGTGTTCCCTTTGCCGAGTGTCCATGGGGACACTCGGCAAAGAGCGTGCCAAATTTTTTTAAAAATATTTGCCGACTGCCTCTCCGCCTGGCACTCGGCAAAGTGGTATTTTTTTTTAAAAAAATACGATGCAGTGCGGTTTAGGGTTTAGATTTCAAAAAAATAAGGAAAACACGTTTGCCGAGTGCCCCGATCTGGCACTCGGCAACCGGCAGCCCGAGTGCCAGATCGGGGCACTCGGCAAACAGCCCATCCACACTTAGATAAACTGGCCACCCAATTGTTACCTTCCTCCCTCCCACACACGCACACACGCGCGCCGCCGTCCCGCCCCGCCCCGCGCACGCCCCGCGCACGCCCTGCCCGCTCACCCGCCAGCGCTCCCCCGCCGCTCCGCTGCCCGCGCACGGCGGCGCGCCCCCGTCGGCGTGCCCCCACCGCATTCGCCCGCCCTGCCCCGCCGACGCGCCCCCACCGCTCCGCCGCCCGCGCACGACGGCGCGCCCCCGCTGGCGTGCCCCCACCGCCTTCGCCCGCCGGCCCGCCCACACCGGCGCGCCTCCGCCGGCCGCCCCGAACACCGTGGCCCACCGACACCCGCCGCTCCAACCCCGTGGCCCGCGCACCGGCCCACGGCAGCGCCGCCCTAGCCCTCTTGGCGCGACTCCGGCCGTCCTTGGCGCGCCCCCGACTGCCGCGGACATCCTCTCCCCATCCTCGGTGCGCCTCGGTCGACCCCGACGCCCCGACGCCCTCCCAGCCCCCGACACCATAGGTGAGTAGTAGAGTAGCAGTGGTAGTATGTTTTAGTTGAAGTAGAGTTCGGTAGAGTAGTAGTAGTAGTAGGTGGTTGTGGTGGTGGTAGTAGTAGTACAGTAGGTGGTTGTGGTGGTAGTAGTAGTAATAGGTGGTGGTGGTGGTGGTTGTAGTAGTAGAAGAGTAGAGTGGCAGTGGTGGTGGTGGTGGTGGTTGTAGTAGTAGAAGAGTAGAGTGGCGGCGGCGGCGGCGGTGGTGGTGGATGAATGTGACTTGGCAATGGTATGTTGAATTGAATGCATATGTATATGTGATTGTCGGCCATTGTGCCGTATGTTTTTTTGCAGGTTTTGGATACCTCACCGTGCAGGGGAGGTTCTGCCGAAATTTTGAACTGAGATAGTATTTTGTTCTTTTTGCAGAGAAGAGCCGTCGTAGCTGAGCCGGAGTATCTCGGCGACACCGATCGTCTTCCTCGCCGCTACAGGTCTGCCTGCACCGCGTCGCCTCGCCACTGCACCGACCCGCCATGGCTCCGCTAGCCTGACTCCACCGCCACCCTAGGTATAACCCCTCTTTCCGTATCATGGTCGTAGATCGCGTAACCCAGTTAGGCGTCTCCCGTTCGAAAGAGATACGGTTGGAGGTATGCAGATCTTTGCATATCTACGACCGTATCTGTTTTGGATTGTCCATGTTTTTTGGACAGCCCACGGATGCGTAGATGGGTTAGTTTTCATGGTCTGTTCCGATCCGAGATAGAGTTTCGGCATCACCTCCCTATTGTTCTCCGGATACACACTACCCTGGCCTGGTTGACTACGCCAGTAGGAGGGAGCCGGCCTGGACGTTTGACCACTACGCCGCCGCCCTCGATATGGGTTACCCCAACAAGGCAGAGCGGGTGAGGCGGAGTTTTGGGTAAGTCTCCCTCGCACTACACTGCTCAATACATCGCATTCATTGGATTTTTCTTGAAATAATGAATGGATACATCGCGTTTGTATGCAGACTTATTTCAGATGCGAGGAGGAATCTGAGGCCAGGGCAGATTTGGTGGCTACCAAAGCCTATAAAAAACTCGTCACTGACATGCATCACGAGACGTGCATCCGGGCCATCATAACCTACTACGGGTCAAAACTTGGAGAGAAGGTCAGCAAAGAAGAAGCAAGAAAGATGACGCTGACCCGGGACCAGTACCTTGAGGTAGATAAAGAACATTAATATTGATTCGTTTTGAGATTAAGTTATTTTAATTTGATCTTTTTATATGTCAAATACTTGATGATGTGTAGATGTGTCCCTGGTGGTGCTCCTCGTATCCCGAGTGCTGGGCCATGATCGTGGACAAGTGGTTCACGCCCGGGTGGGCCGAGACGCACGATGCTGCCCGGGAGCGGCGTTTGCAGATGCAAGGTCCAGCACACCATCAAGGCAACTGCAACCTCGCCGGATACAAACAATTATGGGTATGCGAATTCATTTATCTATTCTGACGCTCAATTATGCCTAATTTCTAATCATCTTGCTGTCTTTTTCGCAGTCAGAGGCACATGGTGGCCAGCAATGCTCCAACTTCCATGCATGGTGTACGTCCCACAAGGGCAAGGCGACGTTCGGCGTCTCCTACAACCCGGAGGACCCGCCCGAGGCGTACACCAACCCGAGCGTTAACACCCGCATCAGTGAGTACACGTCGGCAGCAAGGTTGGTCCATGGGCCAGAGTATGACCCGAGCACCGAGGACTTTGATGCAGAGATCGTCATGAGGGTGGGTGGAGGCAAGAAGCATGGGCGGTACTGGCTTGGTGACGACGTCATCGACTCGACCTCTACTCCCTCTCTCTCCCAGATCCGAGCACGGAGCACGGGCGCAAGCCCGGCCATACGGCCGCGGCCAAGCGCTTCACAGCAACGGGTCAACGCACTCGAGGTTATTCCTGTTTTACTCATCATACATTGATCTTTACACACCTTAATTAGCTTTGCATTACTGAAACATTGGAGTGAAATATTGCATGCTCGGCTGGAAGAAGAAGCAAGGCAACGTCAGGACCTGGCGGCCCAGCTGCAGTCCGAGCGGGTCTAGTTGTGCCACCTGGGCTGTTCGCTCCACCTCCGACTCCTGCAGCTGCAGCTACTCCTGTGAGTTTTCGCTTGTGCTTTGCTTGTATGACCTAGATTAGCTATCCAAGTAATCTTGTCTAACGCATGCAATCTCTTCTCCTTTGTGCAGCCTCAGTCGGAGGGTTCAAATAATCCAGCTCATGCGCCTCCGACTGATCCAGCTTTTCTTTCACCAGGCACTCAGTTTCCACCTTGGTGATGAGTAGCATTAGTTGTATTTGCATTTGTTGTTCACTTGGTGATGGATTTCTGATATACTTGTCATGCACTAGTGGTATATTTGGATAACTGTGATATATGTGATAGATGTTTAGATTGATGTATGTGATATATGTGATATATTGTGATGAATGTGATATGTGCCATGGATGTGATAAATATGTGATGTATGTTTGGATGGATGTGAGATATATGTGATAATTTGTGTTTGTCGTGATGGAATGTAAAAAATAAATAAATAAAACTGGTTTTGGTCAGTTTGCCGAGTGCAATGGTCACTGCACTCGGCAAAGCTGGAAAAAGGGGCGCCAACCTGTTTCCCAGCTTTGCCGAGTGCCACTTTGCCGAGTGCCACCCATCCGGCACTCGGCAAAGAATTTTTTTTAAAAAATAAAATAAAAAACTTTGCCGAGAGCCACCCGTCCGACGCTCGGCAAAGAAATTAAAAAAAACTTTGCCGAGTGCCATCCTGAGCGGCGCTCGGCAAAGAATTAAAAAAAAAAACTTTGCCGAGTGCCGGGCCGGGCGGCGCTCGGCAAAGAATTTAAAAAAATGAAAACTTTGCCGAGTGTCGTCCGGGTTGGCACTCGGCAAAGCCGCCGTCACCGTTTGTTGCGCCGTGACAGCTCGTTTTCTTTGCCGAGTGCTGTCTCGGCACTCGGCAAAAGCGCCCGACAAATGGCTCTCGGCAAAGGCTGCTTTCCCGGCCATTTTTTTCCGAGTGGCCTCGGCAAAGCGCCTGAATCCACTTGTGATATAAATATAACACTTGTGTATTTGTGTGTGTCTCTCTCTCTCTCTCTCTCTCTCTCTCTCTCTATATATATATATATATATATATATATATATATATATATATATATATATATATATATATATATATATATATATATATATATATGGCTACAAAATAATTTATTGTAGCCAATTTAAATTACGATAATTACTATGTTAATTTACGAGATTATAGTAACTCCTTACTAAGTGGTTTACTATAACGTTATGGTAAATATCCCCATATGTTATAGTAACCCAACTATCGTAAATATGTATCGACATTATTGTAAATTAGTATATAAAATGATCCGTAAATAGAGGTGGCTACAGAATAACTTATTTTTTTATCTAGCTACCGAATATACTCTCTATATATATAACTATTACCCTACAGCTGGCTATAGAATAACTTATTTTATAGCCACTTTTGAGTTATAATAATTACTATGTTAATTTACATGATTATAGTAACTTCTTACTAAGTGGTTTACTATAACGTTATGGTAAATATCCATATGTGTTATAGTAACCCAACTATCGTAAATATGTATTGACATTATTGTAAATTAGTATATAAAATTATCATAAATGGAGGTGGCTACAGAATAACTTATTTTGTAGCTGGCTACAGAATATACTCTACATATATGTGTGTGTGTGTGTGGTTGTTTGTTTTAGCAGCAGGAATGCAAGATTGTATTGTGTTATTGGCCGGGAAACTAATAAAGCATTCTATTATGGACATATATGATCATCATCGCAGGGCTGAAGAGGAGCGGGAAGAGCTGCAGACTGAGATGGATGAACTATCTGCAGCCAGACCTCAGCAGGGAGCCCATCTCCAAGCAGGAAGAGGACCTCATCGTATCATTGCAGAAACTCCTAGGAAACAGGTAGCTTGAGTTTGTTTTCATTCATTCGGATATTTTGATCCATTCCATGCATCTTCCGTCCCTCACATGCATGAACAATACTCCTATATAGGAACTGCATGATGTGTAATGGATATAACTTGTGTACTTTTTTACATGTGAATGTAGGTGGTCTGCGATTGCGGCAAGAATGCCTGGAAGGACAGATAATGAGATCAAGAACTACTGGAACTCACGCATCAAGAAGAAGATCCAGCAGAGGATGAACACCGGTACCGGCGGCAACTACCAATCACCGCCGGAAACAGCAGAGGAGGGAGCCGCTGATATGAACACTGGTGGCAACCTGCAGGCGGATTTGTATCGACAAGCAGCTACCTCAGAGGTTCGAGTTGATCATGGCAGCACAACCTCGCACAACAGCTCTGCAGATCACCCAAGGCCGCTGCCTCAGCTTCCAGTTTTCACAGGCCAACTACTACTGAATCCTAATGCTGCTGCCACTCAAAATGGGGAGCAGACAGCAGCAGTACAGCCCTCCCTCTGTGTACCATTTTCTCCAAGAGTCATGAGAGAAACTTTGTGGAAGAGTATGTTGAATTCCTCATGTCTGTCTCGGATGAACTACTGGAGATATGAGTGTGTTGGGGGTCCAACACAAGATGCACAAGAGTCATGAGTGAATATGTGCATCGATCTGTGCACAAAGAAAAATACTTAGTAATATTTTTGTTAAATTAGCGAATTGAACCATTCAGTTGTGTGACTAGTATCAAGAATCCAGTTCATGTAGTATTGTATCATTATGATTTCACAAGTGCACATGGACGGGAAGGATTCTGGCTTTTCAGCTACCGCGCTCTAGCTTATATATACATCAGATTCTGCAGTCGTTTTCATGAAATTAACCTGAGGCGCAAGGATTATTGGTTAGCTTCATCGTCGCGAATTGTCGCTTGTGTTCACCGGGTACTCCCTGCTCCAAAAATAAACGTCTGGTTCAGCAGTCGCTTTAGTTTTCTCCTGAAATGTCATTATATTCCAACCTCCCTGCACTTTCAAAATTTAAGCGTGCAGTGACTAGAATTATTATTTGCTTCATTTTACCATATGACCTGAATGGACTTGATCTGATGCCCACATGTTCATAAGTGAAGTCTTGGGAATTTTGTTTCTGGGGCTTAAGTTTCAAATACATAGGAAGTGAATAAAGAATAGTTTCATCCAAATCATCACTATTCATTGTCCATCATGCTTATTATATATATATTCGTCAGCCTCCTAAGTATGCATTTCGTGTAACCTTAGAAGTCCCTCTCAAATTTTACTGGTGCTGTCCGTAGAAATGCTCTATTGGTCCACGTTGTCAGCGCCGTTTTGAAATTTCAGTGGTGGTTTATGCCACAGTGTATAGCCTAATTTTCCAAAGGGCACTTAATTCTTAATTTGAGTGAATAAACAATGAACCTTCAGAATAGCTGAGCAACAAATATGAACATGGATATGTTTTTTGGATCTTAGTGCTACTGTTCCTTTGTGCTGACTGCATCAGGGGCTAACTTTTGACATGATTTTTCCACAAAGCAAATCAAAGGCCAACATCAGTACAAGATCTTGACACAACTGGACCATGGGCATTGCTATGAAAGGAGAATAAAATGAACGATAAACACCTGTCACGCCATGGCACTCTTTGGATGTTAATGCCAATATGCCATGGTATTTCATTGAAAGGGTATATTAAGTTTTGTCCCACAACGAAATAATTTGACTTTGGAAAAAACTACAATGCCACTTTTATGGGACGGAAGTAGTAGTACACATAGGATGTATATGTGCTGCTTGATTTTTTTTCAAACATGGTGCTCTTTGTATTTGATTTCTAGCATACACTTGATAGATAAATACTATTATAATGCAATAAACCGTTCATAATTTACTCACATCTTTCTTCCATTTATGTCTCGGTGCCAAATATATATAGAACTAGAAGAGAACTGTAAAGACAAGTGAAATTTGTTGCACTTAAAAGAAAATAACTTGCAAATAAAACAGTAATAATTTGAGGAAAAACATGCATCATGTCCGGATAGGTTTGAAGAATCAACATTTCCATTCCATTAGCAAGGTAGCAAAACTCTACCATGGCTAGCCAAAGGCATCATGATCCAAGTGCCACATACTCTAGGGGTGAGGTCCAACAGATTGATTGAATTAGCACAAGAATGCCTAATCAAATCTGGTTGGAAATATTATTCTGGCCATGCCCATCAAGCTTAGGGTATCAATATCATGCATGCTGATGACAGAAGCAAGCTCATGTCACCACAAGCTCGTCATTCAGTAAGGATGATGTTGGGTAATAATAAACTCAACTTCCACGTGCATTTACAACATATATATGTGATGTTTTATCTCAAAGTCTCTTTCACAAAGTCATTGGTGCTTGCAAATTCACTTAGACTATTTAGGGATATGTATTGCTACTCCATGTTATAGACGACATAATAATAATTTAAAATGGTTTGCATCAAGTATGTTGCGTAGATTTTCAAAGGCATTAATTCTTAATTTGAGCGAACGATCAGCTTCAGATTATTTGAAACAAGAAATGTACACCTAGATCTCTGGCTTGGAGCATATATAGTGCTAGTCACACACTTTGTTTCTTCAAGCCGACAAATGCAAGTGGATTGCTTTGGACATGATTTTCAACAAACTAAATAAAAGAATGGACATCAGAACACTAGCCTTGTCAAACAAGTAAACATCTCTTCTAGAAACTAATGCATAATATACTAAAAAATAAACGACTTTCCTGGTGATTATTATTTGTATAATTGGTCAATGCTTTATAGTATTTTTTTCATTGTCTTAAAATCTCAATACTGCAGGGAATGAGCTTGATAGCATCAAAGTCACCACTCAAAAATAACTGTAGACAAAACTGAAACTCATGTGGTGGTAATTCTATAAGCTCCAGCCCATCTGTTTTCGTGGGTTTTAATCTCATTTCAGAGCCTTAAAGTCTGATATTGTAGAGATGCAACATGCATATACACAGGAGTTTAAACAATCACATAATTAGTATGGTTCACTAGCTACCTAATAAGCATGATAAACCCTATGCTTCGATCCACACAAGGTCGAAGCAATCTTACAGTACTTGATATATATATATATATATATATATATATATATATATATATATATATATATATATATATATATATATATATATATATGCATGTGTTAGCTCTATGCAAATATATTTGACCATATATATATAGTTTTTTTTCTACAGCTTCAGTGCACTTTTTGTTCCTTTTGTTTGTGCTATACTATCAGTCAATGTAAATTGTCCATCTTTTCTACTTTCCATGCCTACTCCTAGCCATACTTAGTTGAAAAACTTAAAGTGCATCTCATCTAAAAAATACTTTAAAGTCGGGATTAGAAAGGTCTGCTCATATGACATGCACATAGTACAGTTATATGTTGGCCAATATGCATGATGAGAATTTAATGAGAGGGACACTACAATAGTTACCTTTAGGATCCAATTAAATTAACTCAAATGCTAATATTTACCATGCTTAAGTTAGCAAGTCTAAAACTGTTTATATATTTGCAACCAAGATGAGTAGTTTAATAAATTCGCGTTGTGATCTGAACGACTATTAAAACTAGTCGTTTCTCAAATAAATAAATGAACTTTTGGTTGATATTCGAAGAAAAATACATTAAGTCAATACAGTCATCTTGAAAACACTCTCCACCCAAGATATATCCAGAAGCACACAGCAAAAAAGAAGGAAAAGTACAAGAACACTAACGACCCTTGTCCGAGGACTAGGCACACGCAGTCACCCATGAGCCTGAGAGAAACACGCCCATGTCCACCTGTGCTAAATGCGATGCCACCATAGCCAAATTAATCTTGAGGTCCTGGTTTTAGCATGATAGCCCATGAATGAAGCCTATGGATAACCGAGCAGATAGCCTGTAAATAAAAGAGATGCATTTTTTTCTTTTCAATACTAAATCATTCCTGCAAATCAAAAGCAACAAGCAAGTAGTAGCTGCCGCTCCCAATAGGACTAGCAGTTTCAGACTCTACTAATTCCCTCATATCCAAGATCCAAACATGTCTGAGAAAGGCCTAAAGCCTTGTGAATTACCACCCAAACAATACGAGCAAATCGACACTTGCAAAACATGGTCTTAATTGTCTCCTTTTCATGATAAAAGCTGCATGTGTCTTACTGCCTTATACCCATTGCGCTTTGCTAAGGTATCTTTAGTAACAATCAACCCCCCAACTCCCCATACATAAGTACCATAGAAAGACTTGATTTTTAAAGATGATTATCAAGATCAGCTGATTGTACGATTATTTAGGATGATTATGTGGAATGTTACATATGTAGTTATACTCCTAATTGATAACTAAACATCTCGATCAATTCTACATTGCAGAGTGAAACTGAATAGGTAGCACATTGAGTAACCTTAACTAAACAATGAACTTACCTCCAATGAAAAGTTGACTAATTGCTAAAGCTAACTCAAAACCGCCCAATTTCATCCATCGTCCAAATATTCAAGACTATACTGGTGGGTAACCTTTTTGGCAGAATTGACATACATACCACTGAATGCAGTATATAAACCAAAACTTGTACCTTACTATGATCTTACAATGTGTGGTGAAAAGCTATATATATATATATATATATATATATATATATATATATATATATATATATATATATATATATATATATATATATATATATATATCATATCTTCCAACTATCCTCCCAATCAATGAGAGAATTATCAAACACCTCTAGTAAAGCTGGCAAGTCCCAGTCTGCCTCAGGATCTTGAACACTTCAACTTGTTTGAGCCATTTCCATGTTCTGAAGATCCATACTGCTGACTAGTTTTGGAAGCTGGACTATGCTGACGCTATGGTCCTTGCAAGTGTGGTCACCGTAGTACACGACTGTGTACTTTGCAATTTCCTCGCCAGCTGTGGCACTACAGTTACCATCAATTTGTTCTTGTTGCTTAATTGTCTTTGTTGCAAAGCAGTTCTGTTCTCTATAGGTGCATCTATAGTAGCTCCTGCTCAATTGATTACAAGTTCATCATGCCATATAGTGATTATTGTTATATATTTTGTGTCCATTTAACTTTTAGAGATCATTAGCTAACAAAACAAGCTACCTAATAACAACGTAGCTTGTTTTGTTAGCTGATAATAAAAGAATGTAATGTATATATAGATAGGTGTATTACCTAGGATGCTGCCTCCCATTGATGTTCTTCTGCCCATATTTTCTCCACTGATGGCCATCGTAATGTGGAACATGTGTCACAAGGGATCTTGATCGCTTGTCGTTCTTCCTCCTAGATACATGTTGAAACTTGCGGTCTCAGACAGTGTGGAGGAGGTAGAGGCCTCCGCCCGCCAAGCGCTGCCCTCAGGCGGAGGCTCGGGAAACAGGCACGATAAGTGGACGTGTAGGGAAATGGCACGTAAAACTAGAGTTTCATTAATTCATTTTCCAACCTCTCGTACTTTTACAAGTGTTTCCTATTTATAGGGCTCAACTACCACTTTTACAGAGTTTACAATAGTACCCTTCAACTGCTACAGTACATTCTCAGAATATTCCACTACTCGTCTTTCCTCTCGGGGGTAATCTTGTCATGCCACCCTCAGGTACTGGGCCTGCGCGATCAGCCGGTCCATCAGGCCTCAGGATTCAGCGATGGGCCTTTGGACCTCCGCCATCGGTCTCCGCCCCATCAGGCCTCAGGATTCGGCGACGGGTCTTTGGACCTCCGCCGTCGGTCTCCGCCCCTAGGACGCCGAGGCCGCAGACCCTCGACGCCCAGTATTGCCGTCCTCCTGCTTGGGTCTCTGCCCCTACGAGCGGAGGCCGAACCGGCGCGCCCGCGCCATCCACGAGCGCCTTCCTCTGGTTACCTGCACACACACGTAGGTAATGTTGGCACTTGATTAGCCTTGCAGCGGGGCGGCCTCTGCCCCCTCCGCCCGGAGACACCTACGAGCTAACCGGGCGGAGGCTGCGCTAGGGTCACCGGCAGCGTCCTGCAAGCAGTCTGAGAAACCGTCATCTTTCTGGGTCTGGAGGCGTGGTAGCTGGGCCTTTGCTTAGGTAGTTGGTCGGAGACGTCTTTGCGAACTGCTGGCCGCGTAGGTCTTCGCCACTCTCGGAGGCCGTGTTACAACAGTTCCCCCCTTTTGAGACCACGGTCCGCCCGAGCGTGTCGTGAGCTCAAAACGCCCTAAGCAAGGACGTCCGCGGTGGCGGAGACTGCGCATAGTCACGTCTCCGACCGATCCCCACAGGTTCCCCCCTGGCCCGCTCTGGCATGGCCGCTGGTCTTGTCATAGTAGCCGTTAGGCTGCAAAACTAGCCGTTGTCCTACGCTGTGGCCGTTTACGCCGTATTGCTTTCCGTTATATACCTTGCAACTTCTCTGGAGATGACCGTTGGGCGGCAGGCGAATTCTCCGGAGATGACCGTTGTACGGTGGGAGCCGAACCGCCCGCCCGCGGCCTATATAAGGGCGGGGTTGGTGGCGGGATCCCCCCCCCCCCCCCCGCACTGCTCATTCGCTTTCCTTGCCTCTGAGAAATCGCTCTCTGCTCTCTTCGCTTTCGCCTGAGCTGCCTTCGCGCGTTCCGTCTTTCCGCTTGCGTCTTTCGCCTAGGCTGCCGCCGTGGTGGCTTTCTTTTCCGCCTCCGCCCATACTCGTCGGCCCGCCTTCTTTGGACCCTATCGCCACCTTCTCGGTGTTAGGGCCGCCGGCTGGAGTGCACGCTTTGAGGAGTGCATGCTTGCCTCCGCCTCCGCGTTGGAATTTGAAAAGCTAGTGGAGGAGGATTTGGGGAGTGTCTCCATGTCCGTCGAAGACCTGATCGCTGCGGATTCCAGAGACATGGCGATAAAGTCATGGGATTTCAGCCCCTCCTCCATTACTGAAGAGGCGGTCGTGGAGATGTTGAAGGAATCATATTTTCCTTCTTCGAGGGTAAAAATCCCTCCGCCTAGCCAGACTGTTCCGGAACCGGAGGAGGGATATGTGGTGGTGTTTCAGGACTTCTTCACCTGCGGCCTCCGCCTTCCTTACATCCCCTTCCTCCACCGGGTGTTGGAGACCTTCAATGTCCAGCTCCATCATCTGACTCCTACTGCCTTCCTCACGCTCAGCAAATTCTACTGGGCGTGTGTTTCTTATGGCGCCGAGCCAGATGTGGACACCTTCTGCGCTTACTATGAGCTGCAGAAGAAGCCGAAGAAGAAGAAGGAGATGCGGGAGGGCAAGGAGGTGGAGGTGATCTACCAGTATGGTAGTTGCACCTTCATGTCAAAGAGGAACTAAGGCGTAGACCGCCTGGAGATTTCTTTTCGCCAGAAAGGCAAATGGGACCGCGGCTTGCTTGAGGAGTGGTTTTACGTGAAGACCTACGGGGTCCGTAGCACCACCGAGGATGGTGCGGAGGTCGTGGAGTATCCGTTGTCCTCAAGAATGGAGGTGATGGCGCCGCATACGCGCGTGGAACCGCCGGAGGCGGTGTCACCGGCGAGGGAGGCTTGTGACCGGGCCTTTGCGTTGGCATGCCGCTACTCCGGGGGCCGTGATCTGGTGGAGGAGATTATGGCCTCCGACTATTGGCCCCTGAGAAGAGACAATTCATCCTTTCGGCTTGAAACGGTGGCGGTTCCCATTTTTGGGCCAGAGGCCGGGATCCCGTTCCCCCGCTTCGGCCAGTCTTTGGGGGAGGGGGTGACGGAGGACAGTTTCGTCTTCGAGGTTGAGGAAGCTGCCGTCGGGTTGGTCGGCAAAATTTTTGAGCGTGAGTACACATCTCGGAGAGCCGTGGCAGGCACCATGCCGCGGCTCAATCGAGTTTTTGAGGAACTCGGGATCGTCTACCAGGAGCGCGAGGTTCCCGCGGAGGTCCTGGCTTCGATTGACAAGAAGAAGAAGGCCTCCGCGAAGAATGTTACAGCGGAGGCTGAGTCTAAGAAGACGAAGGGCGCCTCTGTTGCTCGGGTGCCTGCGAAAAAGAAGAAGAAGAGCGTTGCTCTGGTGATCGCGGCGGCCGCGTCTTCGGCCGATAGTGTTGGCGTTGCCTCCGCCGACAGTGAAGACGTTCAGAGCTCCTCCGTCCCGTCAGTGGACGTATGGGTCGCGAGCGGCAGGGATCGCAGCTCTCCTGGAGCTCCGGTGCGCCCTGTGCGCGGCACTGTGAGCGGTGCGGAGCGTCCAAAGGCCAGCGCTACTCCGGCGTGCTCCTTGCACGGTGCTGCGAGTGTCGCTGAACAGCCAGAGGCTAGCGCCGCCGATCCTATGCCCGACATTTTTGGCGGGCTGTATTCAAGTTCTGAAGAGGGCACGGAGGCCGTCTTGTAGCATGCTCCTTCGTCTCCCGCTGTTGTTGCGCCTTCCCCTACGCCAGCGGCCGACGTCGGGTAGCCGGAGGCCATGCTTGCTGAGCAGGCCCCGGCGGCTCAGTCTTCTTCGAGCCCTCCGCTCGCCAGGCCGCTGGCTGAGGAGAGCCAGCCCTTTGGGCCTTCGCCGCATGATATGGCGGAGACTTCTGCCCAGGGGGCTCGGCAGGCGGCCCGGCCTAGGCTTTTTATGAGTAAGTTTGTTTGGCGCACATTTTTGTGTTTACTGTCTTCGCCCGGTTTATTTGTTGATGTATTCTACCAAGTGCTAATACCGTGTACTTGTTGCTTTGTAGGTGATGTCATGGCTGGACTCCTCAGCCCGGAGGAGTGAGCGGCCTCTGCCAGCGTCAGGTTTGGTCCAGGGCAGTGGTGGCCGATGGCGCCGGGTTCGAGTGAGTATAGAGTGTTTTTATCTTACTCGTCTTTTGGCCTGTTGTTATTGTCTATTTCTGATCGGCCCTCTGACCTGAGTTGTTGTTGTTGTTGTTTTTTTTGCTACGCAAGCTCCTCTGACACTTCTATCTCAGGTTGGGAAGAGTGCTATCTTGGGGTTCTTGGAGATGTCAGAGGTGGTCTCTAGCAGTTGGTGTATGTATTGTGAGATTTGCTTTTCTCACCTTATGGTTTTGTGTTTGTTTGTTCTTCTTTGAACAGATCGCTTCAAACAGCGTCTGAGGGACATGGATTTCTTCCAACTTCTCTGTGTTCATCTAGAACACCAGAGCTTGGTGCGTCTTCGACGGTTTGCCTTTTTTGGTGTATGTTCGCCTTTAGACTTGTTTTTGTTTCTATTGCTGATCGCCTTGGTCTTCTTCTTTGTAATCGCAGGGGTATCACACGGCCGTTGTTATGGAAGAGCGCTGCACTCGCGAGGTCTCCGACCAAGATACTACGATTGAAGCGCTCAAGGCGGAGAACGAGAGCCTAGAAGGTGAAAAACTGGGTTTGGCCAACTCCCTTGCAGCTCTCCGCCTTTCTCTGGCGAAGAAGGAACAAGAAAAGGAGGCTTTGAGGGCCGATCTCGCCAAGGCCCAGGATGCAGAAGCTTTGTCCGCCGAGCAGGTCCGCAGGGTGAATGAGTTGGCCAAGGGTCTCCGGTGAGAGCTGGCCTCTAAGAAGGAATCCACAGCTGCGGTGGGGGAGCAGCTGTCTTTGACGACGAGGCATTTGGACTCGGTCAAGGGGGTCCTTGCTTCAACCATTGGCCATTACCGGGCCATCGTCGCCGAGTTCGGAGGCAAAACCTCCGCTCCTCCGGAGGAAGATAGCGTCTACGCCCTTGCCTCCTGGCTAAAGCGTCACCTTGCGAAGCTCCCTGGTCTGATCAATGGCTGCACGGACTACGGGGCGCTGGCGGGAGTAGCGAATTACGCCAAGCTTTTGGTGCGCGGCGGGTGTACGCATACCGAAAGTATTCCGGAGGGAGCGCTGCCGGGTCCGGAGGAGCTTGGTGAGACTTCTCTTGGTTTGCGAAAAACCTTGAGAAATTTCATTGGGTACTTTTGGGCTCCATTTGGGAGACCTACTGCCCGGAAACTGGCGGAGGAAAAGAGAGCGAAGGTATTTCTAGTCTTTGTAGCCGCTATTTTTCTCTCCTTGCTTTTTTGCGAAGCTACGAAGGCTTTCATTGCCTGTGCCACTGATATTTTAGCCTGTGCTACAGGATGCGCAGAAGAGTCTTGCGGGCAGGCCTCCGCTAGTTCCGCGCACGGCGACCGCGGGCGGTGCCTCCGCCACCGCTGGCGCTCCGGTGGGCGCTACGATCGGCGGTGGTGATGGTCGGAGGCCGCCGGCGCTGTCCCCGCCCATAGTTGATGCGGGCTCCGTTCCAGGGACTTCTGCTACGGCCAAGGCGCCAGAGGTCTAGGCTCTTTGTAGGACTTAGCTGTTTTGACTTGTATATTGTAGTCCAGTTGGGCTCTTGTAAATAAAGTTTCTTTTGTTCTGAATGATTTTGTGGAAAATTTTAACCTTGCGCAGGTTCCGAATCGGGAGCCTACGCAAGATGTCGCGCCTTTGACTCTCTACAACGACGGTATTTATGTGAGCGGAGAGCTTTGGGAGTATTGGCATTCGGCCTTTCCCCGCAGCGTTGCGCGTGACGTGGTTGAGTCAGTTAAGTTTGACATAGACGACGAGCGCGCTGGGTTTACTCGCACGCTTGCTTGGTGCGGACCTCCGCCACAATAGTTTGGATTTTATTGTAAGTTTGTGTCCTGTAAGAATGCTACTTGATGTTTTATGGAATACAAAACAGGTTCACTTTCTTGATTGTTTGTGCGGGGGCTTATGTCTGTTGTGCTAGTTTACATATCTCGTCTAGTCCCGAGCTTGCAAACCGTGGGCCTTTGCTTGGGCGAACGTGCGTGATACAGAGGTGGTGGCCAGGACCTCCGCCCCATGTTCTCCCCTTCTCTGTGCTTGCTTGATGGCCGGGGTAGAAGTGTTGGCAGTTTTTTGGCTGGCGAAGGCGTACTTGAAGTTCGCCTGGCGAGGCTTGCTGAATCGGTGTGTGATCCGATAGGAGGTTTGGCGCGGCTTGTGCAAATGGTGGAGACTTTTGGTATTTCTTTAGCTGGGTGTTTTAGCTGTCCGGTGGTATGGGCCTCCGACGCTGCACACCCGTGGGACATGTTTCATTTGTGGAGATGGCAGGTTAGGTCTCCGGCGTCAGGGGGATGTTACGAGATTTCGTGCGATATCCCCCTTCTTCCGTAGGCCTACGCTGTTCATCACCGTGCTGTAGTTCCTGTCTCTTTTCCCACTGTCTCCGACCGTCTACTGGTGCCTCCGATTTTGCGAGTTTTCATACAATATCTACGGTCGACTTAGATATCTAAGGAGACCCCTGCCTCCATGGCTGTTTCTATGGCTTGTGCTTGTGCTCTGCCTTCTTCTCCCCTTGCGCCTTATGCTGACTGAGGTTTTAAGGGCATGGGGGAACCTGTTTTATAGCGGGGTGGTGGCTTTTGGTTGTTAAATTTTTGGTACATTGTTTGTTGGAACGTATCTTGGCTTTAATAGCCTATATCTTGCTTGAATTATTCGTGCCTTTTGAGATCTTTTGAAGTAAATAGGCCTAGTGCCTAAGTGACAGGGTTTTGTCAGACGTTTTCCTCATTTTGCTGTTTTTGATGGCGAAGACCTTCTTCCTGGTTCTAGCGCCATAATGGTGTTGCCCCTGATGCTTGGGTGGTTTTTTGGTAAGGTCGGAGGCCTGTTTGGCCGAGGTTGTTTTTGCCTTGATGCCTGAATTTGTTCAGGTCTTCGTCAAGGTCAGAGGCCTGTTTGGCCAAGGTTGTTTTTGCCTTGATGCCTGAATCTGGTTAGGTCTTCATCAAGGGTCGGAGGCCTGTTTGGCCAAGGTGGTTTCTGCCTTGATACCCGAATTTAGACAGGTCTTTGTCAAGGTCGAAGGCCTATTTGGCCAAGGTGGTTTCTACCTTGATGCCTGACTCTGGACAGGTCTTTGTCAAGGTCGAAGGCCTGTTTGGCCATAGAGGTCGTTTCAAATTGCCAATGCCTGTGGCCGGTGCTTTGAAAGGACCTGTGCTTATTTTTGTTCACCGAATATTGCGGCGCCAGAGCTGGCCGCTTTCGGTTTTGGACTTTTGAAGCGTTCTTTTGGGGAATTACCTCTTTATACTTCTAGAGGATTTTTACATTGAGCCTGCCTCGTTAAAAACCTCACCTCCGCTTGGAGTTCCCCTGTGAGGAAAAGAGTACAGGCTCTTTTACATTTTTTGGGTTGAAGAAAAAGAGCTGAAAGGTAAATGAACGGAGGGGCCTCCGCTTATTATTTGCGGAGGTTGCCCTTTGGTACATTGCCTAGATGTAGTATCTGTGGAGGCTATCAATATTCCAGGTGTGGGTTGTCGTGACACCTTCGCTGTCGGTCAAGTGGAAAGAGCCAGGGTGGCCTGCTGCCATTGCTGTGTATGGGCCTTCCCATTTCGGTTGCAGTTTGCCAACAAGTTGTGCATTGGGTTTTCTTCTGAGTACGAGGTCTCCGTGTTTTATGTCTTTCCTTACCACCTGAGAGTCTCTCCACTTCTTGGTTTGGGACTGATATTTTGCAGTGTTTTCGACTGCTTCCAGTCTTATGGCTTCTATTGTTTCTTTTGCATATTCTTCATCTTGCAACATTAGCTGTCTTGTTGTGCGGAGGCTTTCGTGCTTAATTTCTTCTGGCATCATGGCCTCTTCTCCATAGAGCAGTTTGAATGGTGTGAATCATGTTGTTTTTGAGATAGATGTATTGTGCGACCAAATCACTCTGGGTAATTCATCTACCCATTTTCCTTTGCGTAGGCCCAGCAATGTTTTTGATATTGCTGAAAACACTATTCTATTTGCTCTTTCCACAGCACCATTGGACTCTGGGTGGTATACTGAAGCGAAGGCTAGTTTTGTCCCAATGCTTTTGCAGAATTCTTTGAAGTTCTCTGAATTGAATTGTTTTCCATTGTCTACTGTCAGAATCCTTGGTACACCGAATCTGCAAATGATGTTTTGCCAGAAGAATTTTCTGACAGTTTCTGAGGTTATCTTCGCTAGTGGCTTTGCTTCTATCCATCTTATAAAATATTCTACTGCCACTACTGTGAATCTGTTTCCTCCTTGGGATGGTGGTAATGGGTCGACCAGGTCCATACCCCATCTTTGTAGCGGCCATGTCGGGGGTATAAGCTGGGTCTCCGACGATGGTTTTGACTGCCCGGGAGAGAATGTTTGGCATGCTTTGCATGTTCTGACTACCTGCTCTGCGTCTTGTATGCGTGTTGGCCAATAAAAGCCTTGCCTTATTGCCTTTGCTAATAATGCTCTAGATCCAATGTGTGACCCACAAATTCCTGAGTGTATTTCTTGAAGCAACTCTATGCCTTCGCTCTGCGATATGCATTTGAGGAGAGGCTGGACTACTCCTTTCTTGTACAGTACACCATCTATGATTGTGTAATTTCTTGCCCTGGCCTGTATTCTTGCTGCTTTTGCTTCATCTTCTTCGGTGGTTTTGCCTTCTAAGAATTCTGTTATCGCCTTTCTCCAATCTTCATTTTGCAGGTGTAGTATGGGCTTAGGTGCCTTAGATGTCTCCGCAGTTGCCGGAGACTTCAGGATCTGGTAAAAAGTGTTTGGTGGCAGTGGCAGGTTGTTTGCCGTAGCTTTTGCTAGTTCATCTGCCTCTGCATTTTCTGATCTTGGGATGTGCTTCAGGGTGAAGCCCTCGAATCTCCGCTCCAAATTTCTGACAACGGATAGGTATTTGATGAGTTCTGTCTCTCTTGCTGTGTATTCTTTCTCTACTTGGCCAGTAACCACTTGAGAATCTATTTTGATTGTCAATGTTTTTGCCCCTAGGGCCTTTGCTTTACTGAGCGCTAGGATCAGGCCTTCATATTCTGCTATGTTGTTTGTTGATTTGAACTCTAGCCTTGCTGCGTATTTCAGTCTGACGCCGCAGGGTGCTGTTAGGACGGCGGAGGCTCCTGCTCCAGCTTGGCTCCATGCTCCATCCGTGAATGCTATCTAGCCTTGAGTGGTTGGTTGTACCTTGGGCTCTGTCGGAGGTGTCCAATCTGCTACAAAATTGGCTAGTGCTTGTGATTTGATTGCTGTTCTGGAGACATACGAGATACCAAACTGTGATAGCTCTATAGCCCATTTGCCTATTCTGCCGGAGGCTTCTTTGTTTCTGAGCAAGTCTTGCAGTGGCAGTGATGTTGGAACTGAGATTTCGTGGGCTTGGAAATAATGCTTTAGTTTTCTTGATGCCATCAGCACTGCATAGGCAACTTTTTCTACCTCAGTGTAGTTTAGCTTGGCTCCGGACAGTGCTTCTGAGATAAAATAAACTGGCTTTTGAGTTTTGCCTGATTCTTTTTCCAGCTCATGAACTAAGACTGCGCTGACTGCATGGTCGGAGGCCGCCACATATAGCAATAGGTGGCTGTCTGATTCTAGGACGGAGACCACCAATGAGTTTGCGAGATACTCTTTCAAGTTATGAAATGCCTCCGACTGCTTGGACCCCCACTCAAAGTTGTCTCTGCCCCTTAGGGCTTGGAAGAAGGGGAGGCTGTGTTCTGCTGATTTTGAGATGAATCTATTGAGCGCTGCTATTCTTCCCGTTAGCTTTTGCACTTCTTTCTTATTTTTGGGTTCTGCCATTGTCATTATTGCTCTGGTTTTGTCTGGGTTCGCTTTGATGCCTTCGCTGCTTATGATGTATCCGAGCATCTTCCCTTTTGTGACTCCAAATATACATTTTTCTGGGTTGAGGCGGAGGCCAGCTGTCCTGAGGTTGGCGAAGGTCTCCTGTAAGTCAGAGACATGATCATCCTTGTTCTTGCTCATGACCACTATGTCGTCGACGTAGGCTATGATGTTTCTATCTAGTTGTGAGCCCAAAACCTCCTTTGTCATTCTGGCAAAGGTTGCTCCGGCATTTTTAGGCCCTCCGGCATTCTAGTGTAGCAATATGTCTCGAATGGAGTGGTGAAACTTGTCTTGTCTTTGTCTTCTTTTTTCATCCAGATTTGGTGATACCCAGAGAAACAGTCGAGAAGAGAAAACCTCTGGCATCTGGCTGCCTTGTCGACGGAGGCATCTATTCTTGGCAATGGGAAAGGGTCTTTTTTGCAAGCTTTGTTCAGATCTGTGAAATCTATGCACATTCTCATTTTGCCATTCTTCTTTGGTACCAGTACTACGTTTGCAAGCCATTCTGAATACTTGACTTCCCTGATGACTTTTGCATCTAGCAATCTTTGCACCTCCGCCTTTGCTGCCAGGATTCTGTCCTCCGACATTTTCCTCTGTTTCTACTTTCTTGGCCTCATGTTTTCATTGATATCCAGTTCATGCTGTTTGATGTCCCTGCTGACTCCCTGTAGGTCGGAGGCTGACCAGGTGAAGATGTCTTTGTTTTTACTAGAGTTTCCATGAGCTCTTCCTCCTCTGCTTTGCTCAATTCTGAGCTGATTGTTACTTTTCTGTCTGGTAACTCCTTTTCTAGAGGGGTCACCTTTGTCTCTTCTTGACCTATCATATCTGTTTTTCCTCTAGGCATATCCGGAGGCTCTAGTTCTTTGTCTGCCGACTCGACTGCATTGATGTTTCTTTGGGCTCTGTAGATTGCTTTTTCTATGTTTCTTGCTTCTTTCTGGCTGCCTCGGACTATGATAATACCATGGAGTGCTGGTATTTTCATGCACAGGTAGGCCATATGCAGGGCTGCGTTGAATTTGGTTGTGAATCCTCTGCCCAAGATGGCATTGTATGGGTAATACAAATCGACGACGTCGAAGGTTATGTACTCGGTTCTAGCATTTGCTTAGGTTCCAAACGACACTAGGAGTGAGATTTTTCCTAATGCTTGTATCTGCTTGCCTCCGAATCCTATTAAAGGGGATTCAGAGGGCTTTAGTTGATTTCTACTGAGCTTCATTTGGTCGAAGGTATTTGTGAAGATGATATCTGCTGAACTGCCAGTGTCAATCAGTACTCTGCTTATCTCCCATGCTGCTATGTTGGTCTTGATTACCATTGCGTCTGTGTGAGGGTAGCTTTCTAGGTGGAGATCTTCTTCTGTGAAGGTGATTGGGACTCTGGACCAATCTGTGTATTTTGCTGGGCCTTGGACTGCTACGTTGTTTACTAGGCGGAAGTGATCCTTTTTCTGCTTTTTCGTTTGAAACTCCATTGATGATCCTCCGGCGATTGGTAGTATCATGCCTATTGTGGGTAGCGGTCCATGGGGGTTGACTTGGTTTTCTGGGTTTGGCTCATTTTTTGGTGTTGGTGGTTGGTTGTGAGGTGGCGGCGGAGGCAGTTGCTGCATGTGCTGCTGTTGCGGCGGAGGCTCGAACCTACTTTGGTTTTGTGGCGGTGGGTTTGTTTCGAGGTAGGTTATGTGGGGAGGTTTTGGGTTTATGTAGGTCAGGCTTGCCTCCGACCTGTAGTTACCCACCGGAGGCTGCTGCGAAGGCGCTGACCGCCATGCTGGTAGGAAGTTTGGGTAATAGGCAGAGGCCAGTGTGGAGGGATGTATTTGGTTTGCGTTTAGCGCTGGGTACATTGGGCAGTACTGCTGGTGGCCATTCGTGTAGGTGGTGTTGACCTCTCTTGCGCTCTGCTGTGTCGGAGGTTGGGCAGTCTATTTGTTCTTCATCCTTTCCTGTGTCTCTTTTGTCTCCGGACAATCTTTGGTGCTGTGCCCTGCGCTTTCGCCGTGAAAAACGCAATATGGCCTACGTTGTTTCTGGTTGTGGTTTTTGTTCCAGCTTTTGCCTTGGTAACCTTGCCGACCTTGGTTCCTGGTCTGGGTCTCCGGCCCTGCTGGCGCTGCCAGTTGCCCTTGTTCAGGGTAAGGTTGACCCTCGATGCTGAGCACTTGCCCCTGGCCTGGTTTCTGATTTGATGCATTCTGGTTCATATAGCTTTTCTGGGAGTTTTTGCTGCTGTTTTGCTGTCTGTTTTGACCCTGCTCCTCCAGCCTTTTCCGGAGGTCATTGTCTGATCTGCAGTATTTCCCAAACTCGTCATACAACTGTTGTATGAAAGTTGGTTTCTTTCTTGCTAGGTGTGCTGCAAATGGCCCAATTCGGAGGCCTTTGATCGTTGCTTCAATGGCAATCTCGTCTGGGACGTCTGATGCCTTCGCCTTTAGTTGCACGAATTTCCAAAAGTAGTCATGTAGTGTCTCTCCCTGCATTTGCTTGCACTGGAACAGATCTGTGGAAGTCAGAGACTGTGCTGTTAGCCCCTTGAAATTTGCCAATATCTTGTCCCGGAGGTTTTCCCAAGAATAGACTGTGCTTGGTTTGAGCATAGAATACCAAGCCAACGCATCGCCTTCAGCTGCAATGACAAATGACTTTGCCAAGATGGCATCGTCTCCGCCGACGGAGGCTACTGCTGCCTCGTAACTCATAATGAACTGATGGGGGTCTGTCTTTCCGTTGAACTTTGGTAGTGTGATTGGCTTGTATGCCGTTGGCCATGGCGACTGTTGTATGCCTTCAGAGAGTGGGGACTTGGGATCGATAGGCCTCCGCATCACCTGAGATGGCATTGTGGATGGGATAATCACTGGCGGAGGCCCTTGTGGTATGGTTGCAGTTGGTGTTGCTACGGAGGCTGGGATTGCGGAGGTTGATGCTGGTACTGCATGCTGCATACTTAGCATCTCAGCATGTAGGACTGCCAACTGTTGCCTTATTTCTGTTGCTTGTGCTGACACTTGAATAGCTTGCTGATTAGCTGCGAATGCTGCTGCCATTCTGTCCCTCTCTTGTTGCGCTCTTTGCAACTGTGCTTGCAGCTATTGCAGTTCTTGCTCGAGTGTTGTGGCTGAGTTTGGTTGGGCCTCCGGATCTTGAATTTCTGGATCTTAGGGTTCCGGTGGTTGACCCTGGGCATCTGCTCTGGTGTCATCCTCCGCTGGCGAGGTTGCGTAGGTGCTACGAGTGGTGCGCCTAAGCCTTCCTCTCTGACCCGTGGTCGTTGCTGCTCTGGTGGTGGTTTTTCTTTTCCCTGCCATCGTTGGTTTGCCTTGGCCAAACCACGGTGGGCGCCAATGTTGAAACTTGTGGTCTCAGACAGTGTGGAGGAGGTAGAGGCCTCCGCCCGCCAAGCGCTACCCTCAGGCGGAGGCTTGGGAAATAGGCACGACAAGTGGGCGTGTAGGGAAATGGCACATAAAACTAGGGTTTCATTAATTCATTTTCCAACCTCTCGTACTGTTAGAAGTGTTCCCTATTTATAGGGCTCAACTACCACTTTTACAGAGTTTACAATAGTACCCTTCAACTGCTACAGTACATTCTCGGAATATTCCACTACTCGCCTTTCCTCTCAGGTGTAATCTTGTCATGCCACCCTCAGGTACTGGGCCTGCGCGATCAGCCGGCCCATCAGGCCTCAGGATTCGGCGATGGGCCTTTGGACCTCCGCCGTCGGTCTCCGCCCCATCAGGCCTCAGGATTCGGCGACGGGCCTTTGGACCTCCGCCGTCGGTCTCCGCCCCATCGGGCCTCAGGATTCGGCGAAGGGCCTTTAGGCCTCCGCCATCGGTCTCCGCCCCTGGGACGCCGAGGCCGCAGACCCCCGACACCCAGTATTGCCGTCCTCCTGCTTGGGTCTCTGCCCCTACGAGCGGAGGCCGAACCGGCGCGCCCGCGCCGTCCACGAGCGCTTTCCTCTGGTTACTTGCAGACACACGTAGGTAACGTTGGCACTAGATTAGCCTTGCAGCGGGGCGGCCTCTGCCTCCTCCGCCCGGAGACGCCTACGAGCTAACCAGGCGGAGGCTGCGCCAGGGTCACCGGCAGCGTCCAGCAAGCAGTCTGAGAAACCGTCATCTTTCTGGGTCTGGAGGCGTGGTAGCTGGGCAGACGTCTTTGCGAACTGCTGGCCGCGTAGGTCTCCGCCACTCTCGGAGGCCGTATTACAACAATACATATGTGGGATCAGTATGTATATGAACTAAAAATCGATCAATTGATGATGCATGGATGTTACAACAAGATTAAGGGCATGCACATCATCAGTTGAAATTTGCCCAGCAGACCATTAATAACTTGATGAACGTGCAAATTAAAGATGTTAAGCTAGCTAGCTTCCAAATTAATGCCCCCCCCCCCCCTATGTATATGGTTGAACATGCCAGGCATAGGTATCATGTTTAATATCTTAAATGTTAGTTTTACTAACTCCAATAACATATATTATGATTATAAGCAAGTCATCAGCTGGGGAAGAGCAGAGCTATGTTGAGGTATCAATATCTAATTGCACACCTTCTCTTTTGACCAACCACGCTTCTATGCCACGCTTGCTCCTCCGTCTTCTCACCATTATTAGTAACACGGCAGCTATTCTTCCTCACCAACGACTTGTCGTCTACGGGCTCTACCGATGATCCGCCTCCGGCTCCGGTACTCAAGAGGTACCCTTCAAGCGTAGACACCATGCCTATGTTGCAGCCGATCACGTCGTCAAAGAGCTGGACAGTGATCTCGGCGGCTGAGGTACCATCGATGACACCGTGGAGCAGCGACGAGCGCTCGGAGCTGCATCACGAGCTACTGCTGCCTCCTCATGGTCTCCATCATCTCCCAGCCATGGCTGCAGGGCGGCAGCATGATGAGGCTGCTCTTGCTGTCCATTCAGGATACTCAATTGCTCTGTGATTGAGGACTGCACACGACGGTCTCGTTGCGTCAGTATCAGTGTGTGACCGAGGAAGAGAGGTAGTCAGGTAGACGAGAGGGGTCGTGGAGCGTGCACTTGCATTGGTTATATACACACACACACAGAGTAGTGCAACAATAGACTGTGATGTCCTGATGATGTGTGACAAGCTTAATTTGCAGGTGTAATGGTGTAGTCGTCGAAAATTTATATATGGCTGTGATCTGAATATATTCAGGAAAATTAATAGAAGAAGCAGCAGCGAGGCAGCATCTATCCATTTGCAGATGTGAACGCATGGGCGCAGGCGCGTGCATGACCACAGTCCCCACAGCTATGTTCCCATCAAGCAGGAGCCCAGGGGGGTGAGACTTTCAACTTCAACTAATAGCTATCTAGGGACGTTTTCTTTCAGAAAAAAATTAACACATACAAGCCGTTGAATTCACATGCATAGACCAGCAGTGCAGTGGACCATATGGTGGCATTTTGTAGATAATGGAATATATGGTAAAATCGTGAGGTGCTTTAGCCAAATTTCTTAAATAAATCACCTACCTAGATTTCACAAGGATTTCCTGGTGAGGTTTGCCTTTTGGAGCTCATCTCTCTTCAACTTGGGCCCAACCAATATAAAGAGGGAGGTCAATGTTGGCCTTATGGCTAGTACACACCAGCTAGCTAGTAACAAATATGCAATTGGGGCTGCGGAGAATGAATGGGCCTTTGTTTGCTTACCAATTGCCATTACATCATATGCAAAGAGATCAAAGGTGCGTGCAAGAACTTGGACTAGCTAGAGTCTCCGGTCCTTTCCTGCGTCCAGACAATCTACTACTGTAGAAACCACAATCCTAGCCAGCCCATTACTATTGGATAGTTTAAAACCGACAGTGTAGGAGTATCACTGCTGGTTTTGTAAGAAAAAAAGGGCACTACTGCCTTCACTACTGCACGTGCTCCTCAGACTTAAATTTTCATTTCAATGCGATTAACTCCCTCTCGCCTTCACTACTGCACATGTTCCCCGGTCTCTCCCACCGCACATGTCACCCCCCCTGGCCCCTTCTCTCGGGCCTATCCCATCACCCCCCCCCCCCCCCCCCACCCACCTCCTCCCCTTGCCTTGCCTTACCCAGCGTGGGGGTGCAAGCGGCGCCCCAACGTGGGCAGGGGATGCTGAGGTGGCCTAGGTGTGGTGCGCGGGCAAAGGCGGAGGTCCCCGCCAAGCAGTGCCGGTGTTTTCCTCGGCCACTTGTTGTGAAATGGGTGTCACTGCCTGCTGGGGTGAGAAACCGGAAATAAATTAAAACACCGGAGCTATCGCTACCGAATGTTCGAAATCTGGTGGTGAATGCAGGTTGTGGGTAGTGACCATATAACAATGGATGCAAAACCAAACATTTCTTTTGTCGTCGTGGCGGAAGGGGCGGCTTTGGAATGTGCATGACGATCGCTAATGAAACAATTAAAACGAGATGGACCGGGGTTCCCTAATCCGTCCTTGCAAGCTTACTTGGGGAGCAAACAACCAATTAACCACCTTTTCTATGTATAGTGAACAACTCAATAGACTGATGCCGTACTTTTTAAAAGTTGCCCTTTTTGGCATAAACTGATAATACTAAATTAGGAAATTTATATTTCCTGATGGGATCTTTTTTTCATCAATGTAAATATTATATAGAGAATGGTGATGCATGCTCTAGGTCAAATGTATGTGTGTTAACTAATAATTAAGGCCGGCGCTGTATATATTCTACTAAGGGAGTGCTATATATGTATAGAAGAGGTAGTGGACACGTATATTAATCTGTACGTCATTCTTACTGATTTATCATTGGAACTAAGTGAGTAATAACCTATGACATTTTCTTTTTCTACTATATATATATATATATGTGTGTGTGTACTCCCTCCGTCCCTAAATAACTGTTATTTTTTTTTGTTTCCGTACCGTAATTTTGGTTAGATTTGTAGAAAATACGTGCAATATTTGTATCTTCAAATAAATTTATTATAAAAATAGATTCACAACCTATCTAGTGATAATATTAATTATGCGTCATAAATATTAATATTTTTTATATAAAATTAGTCAAAATTATTTTTCGGAAAGCGAGAATGACAGCTATTTAAAAAGGGGGAGTAACTCATATATTGCTGCTATACATTCATGTGCTGACGATGTGCATTATTATTACTATATATTGCTACAATACTATAATCATACACGATATACGAAGCCAGCCGGCAGGCCAGGAAGACAGGAGGAACCTCATTTGAGCAACCTTTGGGACTTGCGTGAGATACTGGAAAGGTGCATGCATAATGCATTCGAGGAGAGCCAAACTGGTTGGTGCTTTACTGTTTGTCCATCGGGCTCCATGCACGCAGCCTGCAACGCGAGTGTGTAGGAGTAATTACACCGCCAATTTAGACTAAGTTTGCACTGTATGTGTCCAAGTAGTGCCAATGCTACATAATTTATTTTTACCGATGGTACTTAATTTTACTGTCGGTTTGCCCCAAACCGATGGTGATGCTTTTTTATCTCCGGTTCATATAAAGAAACCGTTAGTGAAAGTGGGGGTGATTATCGGTGATAGTCCATCATCACCGCCAGTTTATGTTACCAACCGTGGTGAAAATTGCCGCATTTTCACTGCATCATACGAACCAGTGGGGGTATGACCCCCGGTACCCGCAAGGATCCGCATGGGCCGAGCCGCTAGGGGAGACTTAGCCCACAAGACTATGCATGGGTCGTGCCACTAGTCAAGGCCCAGCTCGCAAGACAACGCCACACGAAGTATGCCGCAGGACGACGTGCTTCACAAGGCAACATAAAATTCTTGGTGATCTACGAAATCTGCTCGGATATGATAGATATTGTACGATCTGTAACTTCCTATCTTGTAAACTGATCAGAATGGAAATAACCAATCTGTAACCCTACCCCTCAAGCTATATAAGGCGGGTAGGGACCCCTCGTTCGAATCGAATATACGCAATACAGTCCATAAAGACACAGGACGTAGGGTATTTCGTCGAGCTGACGGCCTGAACCTGTCTAAATCGTTGTCTCTTTCATTCTGTGTCACCATCACGGTCCCTCACGCGTACCTCCACCGATTCATCTACTACCGTGGGTATACCCCTCGGTAGACTGTCAACCAGATTTCGTCGATAGTGGCACGCCAGGTAGGGGTGTGCGTGTTGAATCCATGGTGAACCAGATGGTCACCTTCCCAAGCTCCATGGCCCCCCTCAAGCTGGGCCAGATCTTCACGGTTGGATACATGACCTGGGTCATCGGCCCCGACGGCAACGGGGACATTGTGGAGGCAGTGCAGGACCACCCTGCACCGATCGCACTAACACCAGCAATGACATCTCCGGTCCTAGCGCCACGTCGCTGGAGCAGGAGATCCATCAGCAACGACGGCCTGATCACATCCATCAATCGGGTCACATATCACCTAATAGAATGCCAGCTCCTCGTGGATTCGGTCCTAGATCGATCTAGAGTGAGCGACGATTTTCCTGCGCTCCAAGATCACCAAGCCACTTTGACAGAGCGACTTGCTCGGCCACACCGCGGAAGGCGGATAGATTCCGATCTGGTGATCACGGCTACTCCAGAAGGGCGCACGGTGTGGCACTGACCACTTCCCGCCACCAGCCTTCGCTTGGATGATTATGAAGCCCCGATGGAGAACCCGTCGAGGCCCTACCCCTTTGAGCTGGAGGGTACAGGATCTGCGTATCAGAACGCCGTCCACCACCTCTTCGCCGACCACATCAAACGCAATCATGTCATCGACCTCTACATGATCGACCCAACTGACTCCGGTCAGCCCACGCCCGTGGTCAACATGGTGGCCATTCGTCAGCTCTCGGAGGATTCCCCTCTTCCGACCGAATCTCTTCACCATGTCTTGGATGAAAGCCCCAACGATTCTTTTGAGGGCTCAACCAAGACCCTGTCGAGCTACCCTACTTTCCCTCCAGGGTTTGGGGGCATGATTTTCCATGTCAGCCATGATAGTGTTACCAAGGAGGGTGAAACCGCTGAAGAGCGAGATGCTCGTCTAGTGAAGAACGTTGATAGCCAACGTCGCTAAGACGTAGAAGCGGCCGCTGAGGCCGACAAAGATGGTCGCGGCCCGCCCCGCCATCAACGGAATTTGGAAGAGGCATTTGACATGGTTGGCGACCAGCCAGTCTATCTGACTCCAAGCACCAATCTCGCTATCGCTTTCAATGATCTCGACAAACTCCCTCACACTCCAGAGGTCGAGAAGGTTCATGCGCACATCATAGCTGCACAAGTCTAGGTCAACAAGTTCTAGAATGATGCGCCATCTTACTCCACCACGTCGCCTCATAGCCACCGCTCCCGCCACGACGGAGGAGGCCAACATCATGGCGCCGACGCCCCCCCGACCTCAGGCTAGAGGCCCCTACCTCTATAGAGGATCCAGGGGCAACTATGAAGCCTATTCACGCCACGATGTCCCTAGGGAGACACGCTCGTCAACTTCCTACGAGAGCATGTTGACGTGTTCACATGGAAACCTACGGACATGCCCGGCGTGCCAAGGGAGCTGATCGAGCACTCCTTAAACATCTCAGCGACCACCAAGCCCATCAAGCAGAAGCTTCGACGATTCATGCTGGACAAAAAGGATGCTGTTAGGGTAGAGATAACCTGGCTCTTAGCCGCCGGTTTTCATAAAAGAGGTGTACCATCCAGACTGGCTTGCCAACCCGATTCTTGTAAGAAAAAAGAATAAAGAATGGAGAATATGTGTTGATTACACCGATATCAATAAACACTGCCCTAAAGACCCCTTTGGCTTACCTCACATCGACAAGGTCATAGATTCTACAGCCGGATGTGAGCTCCTATGCTTTCTTGATTGCTACTCTGGTTATCACTAGATCGCGCTGAAGGAAGAAGACCAGATCAAGATGTCATTCATCATGGCCTTCGCCGCCTACTGCTACACGACCATGTCCTTCGGACTCAAAAACGTAGGAGCGACTTATCAAAGAGCCATCTAGCGCTGTCTCAAGGACCAAATCGGGAAGAATGTCGAGGCCTACATCGACTATGTGGTAGTTAAATCTAGGACTGCCAACACCTTCATCGCTGACCTCACCAAAGTTTTTAAAGCATTGAACGTGTACCGATGGAAGTTGAATCCCACTAAGTGCATTTTCGGCATTCCATCTGGTATCCTGCTAGGCAACATTGTCAATCACCGTGGCATCGAAGCCAACCCAGAGAAGATAGCGGCGGTGGCCAACATGAAGCCACCGACCTATGTCAAGGACATCCAGAAGCTAACAGGGTGCATGGCGGCTTTAAGTCGTTTCATATCTCGTCTGGGCGAAAAGGGACTCCCCTTCTTCAAGCTACTCAAGGCTCAAGAGAAATTTGTCTAGTCAGAGAACGCTGAGAAGGCATTCGTCGAGCTCAAGCGGTTCCTCACCACACCTCCGATCATGACCGCCCCCGCAAAGGATGAAACCTTGCTAATCTACATTGCAGCGTCCAACTGGGTAGTCAGCATCACCATCATTGTTGAACGAGAAGAGGCCGGACATGCATATAAAGTCCAGCGCCTAGTCTACTTCATCAGCAAAGTCCTAAATGAGTCTAAGACTCGCTACCCGTAGGTCCAAAAATGGTTGTACGCCATCCTTATCACATCTTGGAAGCTCTATCACTACTTTGATGCCTACCACACAGCGGTAGTCACGGAGTACCCACTCGGTGACATTCTCCACAATAAGGAAGCCAGCGGCCGCATCATCAAATAGACGGTCGAGCTCGGCACCTAAACCATCGATTTTAGGCCCTGCCACACGATCAAGTCGTAAGCACTCGCTGATTTCATCGCCGAGTGGACGGATATGCAGACTCCTGTCCTGGTCGACCACCCCGAGCACTGGACCATGTACTTCAATGGGTCTCTCAACCTCATCGATGCTAGGGTAGGCATATATTTCATCTCGCCATTGGGGGATAAATTGCACTATGTCCTCCTCCTACACTTCCCAGCATCCAACAACACCACTGAATACAAAGCGGCACTTCACGATCTCCGTATAGCTATCTAGCTCAACATAAAACACCTTCAGGTGTATGGTGACTCCGCACTCATGATCAATCAGCTCAACAAAGACTAGAATTGCACCAACGAGAAGATGGACGCTTACTGCGCCACGATAAGAAAATTAGAAGACAAGTTCTATGGCATCGAATACCACCACATGGTCTGGGCCAATAATCAAGCAGCTGATGAGCTATCTAAGATAGAATCAACCCGGGCCGACGTTCTAGTTGGAGTGTTTGTCCAGGACCTTGTGGCTCCTTCCATCAAGTAGGAACAAGAAGTCGTTGAAGAAAAACCACCTACCGAGCAGATAGTGACAGCGGTCCATGGGCCTAGCAGCAATTGGAGACAACCTTTCATTAGGTATCTAACCACTACAGACATCCTAGCTGACAACACAAAGAGAGAACGCCTTACCCGCCATAGTAAGCACTACGTCCTCGTCGACAGGAAGTTGTATCGCAAAAATGCCAAAGGCGAACTACTACAGAAGTGTGTCTCCATAGAAGAAGGCGAGTAGATACTCAAAGAGATCCACGCCGGCACCTACGGCAACCACGTAGCCTCTAGAACACTAGTCGGAAAGGCTTTTCAAGCTAGCTTATATTGGCCTTCCGCCGTGGCCGATGCTGAAGCCCTCGTTCGCCGATGTGAGAACTGCTAGTTTTTTGCCAAACAAATCCACATCCCGGCTTAGGTCTTGCAAACGATCCCCACGTCATGGCCCTTTGCATGCTAGGGACTCAATATGATTGGACCATTCAAGCCTGCGCCAGGAGGTTTCCATTGGGTCTATGTCTGCATTGAAAAATTCTCCAAGTGGATTGAATACAAACCCCTGGTCTAGGCTACAACAAAGAAAGTAGTCGAGCTGCTTGATGACATCATCCACTGGTTCGATCTGCCGAACAGCATCATCACCGACCTTGGGTCCACGTTCACCGGTAGTGACTTCTAGGATTTCTACGACGAAAGATGCATCTCAGTCAAGTATGTATTCGTCGCACACCCATGGGCCAATGGCAAAGTCGAGCGCGCCAACGGCATGATCCTAGATGCATTAAAGAAATGACTCTACGAAAAGGAATAGAAACACCCGAAAAAATGGCTCAAGGAACTACCAGCTGTGGTCTGGGGACTAAGGGCCCAGCCTAGTCATAACACCGGCGTCTCCCCATACTTTATGGTTTTTGGCTCTGAGGCTGTACTGCCTGCTGATGTCGCCTTCCGAGCTCCCAGGGTGGAGAACTACAATGAGGAGAACTCTGACTAGGCTCATCTCGTTGAACTGGATAGCCTAGAAGAGGAACTTCTGGTCACTTGTGTCCGGATGGCAAAATACCTCGACGGGCTGTGCAGATACTACAACCGCAATATCAATGACCCATTCGTCGTGGTCGGAGACTTAGTACTCCGTAGGAAACAGAAGACACATGGGATGCACAAGCTCTCCTCACCTTCGGAATGCCCCTTCATCGCCAAGGCGGTCACCCAACCAGGTTTCTATAGACTATGCGACATGGATGAGAGAGATGTCCCAAATTCTTGGCACATCGACCTACTTAGATGTTTCTACCCTTAAAACATTCACTCCAAAAGATATGTACCTTTGATATTTGAATATTCAATAAAGATTTTTACACTGACGTCTCTCCATATTGTTCTCTCCATGCTTCTTGGCTGAGTGCTTCTAATTCGGAGCTCAATGTCTTAAAGACGATATGCCACCTATGTTCCACGTAAATACCTGAACAAACACGTTGACTCTCGGATGCCTCCAAAGACAACCCTGTCTCGACCTCTCCCTACACGTGCATGAGCGTCCGCCCTCTACGTCATGGGTAGTCGGCAGCAGTTCCTTAGTGACGCCCTATTTCTTCCAACATGCACATGGTCTCTGTGCCGCGCATTACAGATAACAGGCTAGCTAAGGCTGGGGACTCAGGTATACACTCCTATTCAGACGGTTTATATGAAATATAAACACAGACATATCATAACTGCAAGTGTTCAACAAACATCGCCAAATATTCAACAAGAGTTTTTTTTTCTAAAAACTCTACCGAGCACTGCTCTCCTCCTCACCAAATAGCTCGACATCTTCGGCCAACCTCTTTGTTGACTCCTCTATGTCGTCCTCCAGCTTGGTGATCTTATCCACGTTCGTGCCCTGCGCATATCCGGTCGCCACCCGCTAGAGATCCATCAAAGGGTAATGAGACTTTAGCTATGCGAGTGCGTGTATGATGGCTCCATGGGATGCGCTGTGCGCGAACTCCTTGAAGTCCATCCACGCCGTCCGATAATGATCCATGACCGATCAGTGTGGCCCGTCGCCGGGCAGTCATCCTCCCTCGGGCTACTCCAGACCGACGCAATCCAGCACGGGTTGGATCCCCACAATCATTGTCTCTAGCTTATCATCTCAAGTCTTTACCTGCTCCACGAGCACTTGGAATTGCACTTGAGACTAATGTCGATACTCTACAAACGACACAGCTATATGCTAAACGCATGCCTAAGGCCGCACAAGTTAAAACTACATGAAAAAATACTCACGGCAAAGGCCTTCAATGGCCTTCTTAGCCCTCTCCTCCACTTTCTCCTTAGCCTCCAAACGCTAGCTGACGGCTTCCTGGGACAGGCCGAGCTCCATCTCCAATGCTGCGCACAACATACAGACATGTCACTGCAAGGTATAACAACAAAACAAAATTCCGAGTCAAACCTTTTTCTCGATCAGCGCTACTACCAAGCTGCTCGGCCATTGACTGGCCCTCAGCCTCCATCTGCCGGCGCTCCACCTCTAACGCCTGAACCTTCACTTCTAGGTCCTCTCTGTGGTGGAGCTCTTGGAGCAGGCACGCCTGGAGACCGATGCCCGTAAGTTCTTGTTCTCTTCCAGCACCAGGGCCATCTCCTCAAGCAGCCACCGGTGCTGCTCGAACACCTTCATCACATTCTGCAGTAGTCAAACAGATTAGCTGACCCCTTCTTCCTACAAAAAACAAAAAAAATCCTTCAAGCTTACTTCAATGCGGGCTAGCATCGAAGTCAGATCGGCCCTCAGCTTTTTCACCTCTGAGCTCGCCTCCCTCTCCTCCAACATCTCAAACTCTTCACCGCGCTAAATGATGGTGCGAAGGAGTTGGGATGGCTGGGTAGGATCTTGCACTATCTCTTTGAGCATAGCAGTGGCTGACGGCAAGGATACCCTCCTTGACTGTCATCGTGCTTGGACAGGATGTTTGAGCACCACCTCCGCTATTGACACACCTGTAGATGGCACTTGTTTGGTAGCCATGGGGGGGGGACTTGCGCCGCACTGCTCGGCATGTCCCCTGCAAGCTCCATAGCTACCCGTGCAAGGCCACTCAACATCACCGCTGCATCCCACATATCCTCTGCACCACGATCGCCCTCGTCATGCAACCCTATGCCAGGCGACGTTGGTCCAGTTGTCGAGGGCTCTCCCATAGTAGGGCTGATCGGCACGGTAGTTGTTGATTGTTCTAGGGCAGGGGCAACTAGATCTGCTATTGTCTGCTCTGGGTCAGCGGGGGGGAGCCAATGGCTCCCCCGCACGGCTTTTGTCGCTAGCAGCCGATGGCTATAGTTCCTCCGTCGACTCCGTGCTTCAACAAGCAACAATACGTTAAAGAAGCAAACTATAGTACCAAAGCAACATAGCAAGTAAACAAGGTACTTAGAACTGTGACTCCTGTTGTGCAGCTCGAAACCGGCGCGCCAGCCTGCTACCCGTCGGCCCACCACCCGAACCGCTCGACGTCTCCACCACCACCACCGGAGTCATCCGCGCAGTTTCAAGGACTGCGGTGGCCACCTGCGCTGTTACCACAGGGGACGTAACTATGATCTCGAGGGCTTCAGCAGCTGCCCGGCTGTTGATGCTGGTGCCACATGAGTCATCGCCGATGACGACGCCTAAACACCGCCGAGCGCCATGGCCATGGCTTGCCGCGTTCGTCGCATCTCGTGGGTCTCCATTCCAGCTGGTGGTGGGGTTCCATCCCTTGGAGATGGTGGTGCTACCAATCCATCGTCATTCGCCGAGCTTGAGACCACCATTCGCTGTCTTTGGGGGTGAGCGGGAGCACCGATGTTCATCGGCCGCTCTTCTTGATGGGATGATCCCGCTATCTTCTTTCTCTTCAGGGACGTCTCCTCGCTAGCAGGCCGCTTCCGCCAACATTTCTCATGGACATCTGATGTCCGCTCACCTCCGTCTTGGTCGTCGTTATCATCTGAGCTATCCCCACCAGCCTCCGAGCTAGCTCAATGCTGGGGACTGCTCGGCCGGGCATCAACACCCCTCGGCCAACCCGTCGATAACACGGCTGAGAAGTATGCTGCTGGTCCTGCCCACGGATCTTCAAGAGTATGAATGAGTACATCGCAACAAAAAAGGAATTAGGCCAAACTAATATAAAGACTCTTACCGCTAGTGGGAGGTTCCCAACACTGAAGGCCCTCTACTGGTCGTCAACCTTGCAGCACCCCGTGAGGTTAAACAACACCCCAATTCGTCACTTGACTTCCTCTCAGACAATCGGCTTGGGCACCTTTTGGGTCCTGTCAGTATCCCCCAGAATTCATATGCAGGGTGTGCCCTCTCCTAGCTAGGCTGGCATCACCGAAAAGTAAAATTCATCGCCACTATAGCCCCATCTACTCTCCTTCCGTCAATCAATGCCAGGAGCTCCCTCACCTGCTCCATTCCACTAGCACTAGGTCTCTCCGACCACCTGGCGTTGCTCATGGGAATCTGATCAATGTCGCACGCCACATAATGTTCCCCCTGTGGCATGTAGAACCATCGTTGTGCCCAACACTTCACATTTGTGTTCAATAGGGTAGCAATGTACTACCCAACCATCTCATCCTACAGCTGCAAGTATGCGCTACCCACAACCCTAGATCTAGATCCCCAACGAGATTTCAAACAGAAAAAGTGGTGGAAGAGATCAAAATGTAGGAGAATGCCAAGATAGGTTTCGTAGAAATGGATGAAGAAAGAAACGTGAAGGATGGAGTTCGGGCCCATATTACAAAGACTAATGGTGTAATACTCAATCAATCCATAGAGGAACGAATGGATCGGAACCAGTGTTTTCCTACACGCTAAATGGTAAACAGTCGGTAAACTACCGTTTAGCCATTATTCGGGCAAAACGTCCCATTAAACAGGCCAAACGGCCAATTAAATGGGGTAAACGGGTGATTAAACGGAAACGGCGCACCACCGTGTAGCGTTTACACGGTGTTTAAACGGGCTAAACGACCGTTTAGGTGAATAGTGATCGGAACGCAAAATCCGTGATAGAAATAATCTTCAAACATGACCAATTCATCACCACGGGGGGTAGGAAAGCTCTCACCATGAGCAGGACGCCATCCCGCCGTCACCCTATCCAGCAGCACGCCGTCCACCACCAACTGGTTGAGCGCTACCTCGTTGCTGATGGAGCTCACCCATTCCAAGGCGCGATTGACCTCGCATGATGCCCTGCTCGAGCTGCTGCAGCTTCTCTTGGGTGTCATCTCACAGATCTGAGGAATGGTGGGAGATTGTGAGCTTGTGGTTGCTAAGATGGCAGAGCAGTTGCCGGGTGATGTGGTGCGGGCATGAGGAAGAAGATGAAGAGGCGAAAGCAAGGTGGGGAATGTGCATCGGGGCTGCGGCACTTTATAACGGTTCAACCCCCGATACTTTGCCTTCTAGGAATTTTGGGAAACCTCGCTTGACCTGTCGCATTCCCGAAACCGCCGCATGCCGATCGGCCGCCAAATGTGCAAGGTGGGTCGTGGCGATAAATCATGTTAAATGCGGAACGACGAAATAAATCTCCAGACTCAGCACTGGATCAATGGAATTCGTTATGCATCTATGCCAAGATATTTTTCCTTGACCCAGCTACAAGATTCCTTCATCATCTTCCAGTAGGCTCGGGGACTAACTATGTATACTTCACCTTGTCGGGAATGTACTAGTTCCCTGATTACTCGAACTTTCGACAATAATGGGGACTGCATATTTTTCTGAGCCTGCTACAAGATTCCTTCATCATCTTCCAGCAGGCTCGGGCACTATATTGTGTACAATGCACCTTGTGGTGCACATACTTTTCTTCTTCACGGTGTTTTCAACTTCGTCAAGTCTCTGCCTATGCTCTGCCCTGATGACCATGTCATCAGGAACATCGCAATCGGCACTTAAGAGTGTACACTTCACCGACCAAGATTTCAAAATTTTCAACATGAGCTCCTTACATCCTTATGGCAAACCACGACTTCGAGTGAGTCCGAGCTTGATGCCTAGTTAAACTGGTCGGACGCCCGTCTTAGCTGCTTGGACACCGACTTCGATAGCTCGAATGCTCGTTTGAACTGCTCGGATGCTTGTTTTAATAGCTCAGCCCCTATTTGAACTGGTCGAAAGACTGATCCTGATGAGTTGCTGCAAGTTGGATAGCTCGCATAGATGCAATATGGTGTTGCTCAGCGGATGCAAGGTGCTCAGGGATGAGCTGTGGGGATATGACCCTCGGTACCCACAAGGATCTACATGGGCCGAGCCGCTAGGGGAGGCCCAGCCCACAAGACTATGCATGGGTCGCGCCACTGGTCAAGGCCCAGCTTGTAAGACAACACCACACGAAGTATGCCGTAGGACCGCATGCTTCACAAGGCAACTTAAAAATTCTCGGTGATCTACGAAATCTGCTCAGATATTTTAGATATTGTACGATCTGTAACTTTCTATCTTGTAAACCGATCAGAATGGAAATAATCGATCTATAACCCTACCCCCAAGCTATATAAGGCGGGTAGGGACTCCCCTTGTTCGAATCGAATATACGCAATACAATCCACAAAGACACAAGACGTAGCGTATTACGTCGAGCTGATGGCCTGAACCTGTCTAAATCGTTATCTCTTGCGTTCTGTGTCACCATCTAGTTCCCTCACGCGCACCTCCACCGATTCATCTACTACCGTGGGCATACCCCTCGGTAAACTGTTGACTAGATTTCGTCGACAGAACCCGATGGTGAAAATCATTTTTACAATTGTTCGTATGACAAACGATAGTGATAACCATAGTGTAACATAGTAAAACTAATAACTTTTTTAAATGTTTAAGTTGGATGAAGACGAACTTTATATCATAGTTGTAGGTCTCAATGAGATTTACAACTTTGTAGTTGATGATTTTCCTATTTGAAATCATTTACCGGTTCCAAACTTTTGTTTGAATTCTCATACGTTGAAATTCAATTTTAATTGTGCAAACGATCTTGGGTGGAAAAACGGCCCAAACTAAAGTTTGTAGATCTCGATGAGAACTACTACTTTGCAGTTGATGACGTTTTTATTCGAAATTGTTTGCAGTCGTAAAATTATATTTCAAGATCTCATAATTTGAAATTCAAAATTTTCAAATGATCTTGGATGGAAAAATGTCCAAAACCAAAGTTGTAGATCTCTATGAGAACTACAACTTTGTAGCTGATGGTTTTTTCACTTGATATCATTTGCGATCCTAAGATTATGTTTTAAGTTCTCACAATTTGAATTTCAAAATTTTTGAATGACCTCAGATGGCGAAACGACCAAAACCAAAGTTATAGTATTCGATGATATCTACAACTTATCAGTTGAAACATTTTTTTCATTTGAATTCATTGAATGTCTGAAATACTCATTTCAAAATCTAGAAAAATGAATATGAAGGGATGTATACGCCGTTTAGACACAGATGACTTTGTGGTGGAGTGCTTATGATAGTAGGTATCCAAAGGCAACATGTCTCAAGTTCGAATCATGCCGGTGCACAACGCGTGCATATTTTCACACAAAAAGAATGATCGTATAACTTCTAACCGTGCAGCTGATTAGTCTCAGGTTCGAATCCCGTCAGCACACAGCTAGCACGCGTATTTTCACGCAAAAAAAATATATCCTGTGATAACCGTCGGCTGACTGGTTGGGGCCTCCTAGGATTAAAAACTTCTATTCTTTTGGACTGATTTTAGGATTTTAAAAAACCTCCCCAACGTTGGTTGGTAACACAAACCGACGGTGATAATCTATGGCGATGATCATTCTTATCGCCAGCAGCTTTCACCGTCAAGGGACCAAAACCGATGATGATATGGGGTTATGAAACAGCGGTGATGAACATTATGATGTAGTACAACCTGAAGAACACATGGCGCGCATACTACGCAGGAATGTTGTGATGGCGTAGCCATACCCAATGCTTTTAGCCCTTCACTCACACCCACTACATAAGAAGGAAAACAAATCAACAGTGATGCTGCGATTTATTAGGGCTAGGGAAGAACAGAGTTCTTCCAACTTACTATCGAGGATAGGATCGTCCAGGATCAGAGTTCTGGATTGATGGGTCTCAAACTATACACACATCATTTCTTTTTTTAGAATCCAAATCGTGCGACTTGTGTGTGTCTGCAGTCAAAGAGACGATCGATGGCTTGGATAGGCCCACCGGCAGATCCATAGGGGCACATGATTAATTACCTGGGCCTGGGCTCCACCCTTTCGGCCTCATAATTTAACACATCTGAGTAGCCAGGCCTAATTGTGCGAGCACATCCTCGTTGGGTGCTGGCCCACCAAGAGCCCGTTCTATACTGTGGTGGTCAGATTTTGTAATATTTGTGCTAGTGATCCTTGAAACTGTTATTATTCCAAAATCTGGTAGTGTTTCCTCGAACTAAGCATATGTATTTCTTGTGACCCATGGAACCTTAAACCATTAGTTAGAATCGGTGTGGAACGCAGAAATAAAGAGAATAGAGAAATAGAATGGAGAGAAAAGTAGAAAAAAATAGAACATTTCAAAACACAGTTTTGTGGTGTTTGTATTGCACGAAAAACAGGAATACCACATGTGCCCATGAAACAAAGTAACATCTGTGTCCACCCACTACTGGAAAGCGGAAATTTCCTGACGGTGCACTTACCATCAGAGAAATTGGAAATACCGTCAGGGAAAATTATATTCAATTTCCATGACGGTGCACCATCAGGGAATAACCGTCAGCACTAGCTCGATAGGAAAATAAACAAATGTCTGACGGTGAACCGTCAGGGAAATTAATTTTGATTTGCCAAACAGTGATGAACCGTCAGGAAAATTACGAATTGTCAGGGATAAAAAAACTTACTCTGTCGGTTTCAACTGACAAAAAAACCGTACACTACCGATAGAATAGATGGTTTCCTTGTCAGTGTTAAACCGACAGGATATAAGGACAATTTTCCTGTTCTAAAATCATGAACCATGAAGCAATAATTGGTATCCAAACAAATGTTGTCAATTGGTAGATCATGATTTTTGAAAAAAAAAACTAGGAAAAAGAAGCATATCATTTGGAGTTAGCATGAGGCAGAAAGACTAGTTACAAAATTTCACCGCAGATTAAAAGGAGAAAAACTTTTGTTCATGTTCTTGATTTTCCAGTATTTTCCTTTGTGTTTTGAAAAACCATCAAGGTAATGTTAATTACCCTCATGATTTATGTAATAACCATAAAAAATAAAAACAGTCAGGGAATTAGGAATTTCCCTGTCGGTTACGTGCACTCACAAGTTAATTAAGAATTTCCCTATTGGTTATTTATTTTTCCCTGTGTGTTTTCTAGGAACCGTCAAGATAATATAATTTGCCTGTGTGTTCCAAAACCATCAAGATAATGCTAATTACCCTAACTTTATGCAATAACCGTCAAAAATATTCGAAACCGTCAAGGAATTTCACGTTTCCAATTGCGACTCTAATTAAGTGGGGTTTCCATATGTTGAGACATGAAACTCAGATCTTATCCTTTTTTTCTTTTCTCCATCATTTTACTTTGTTTCTTACTTCCTTTTTCTAAATTATAAGTTGTTCTAGCTTTCCTTTTTTGTTTTGATAAGTCGACGGGAGGGGAGAGAATCCCCCGCCTGAATGATATATTGACGATTAGCTCTTGAATTTGTTGATGCCAAGAGGACAAAGCGCTAGCTATTACACATCACCAAAATGTGGCAAACTGACAAAGTTCCTATCATCTCGCGGTAGCCGAGCACCCCATAGGTAAGCCTCAGTTTTGTGCGTTGTGGTTCACTGACAACACCACAACCAAGAGGCTGAACTCCGCGACCTACACTCCAATGGCGACTATTAAGCTTCGAGTCAATTCAGACAGACGATAGTCGTGATTACATTGTCTTAAAAGCACATCTAGGACCCAATTGACGCCTGCAATGTCCAATGAGGGGAGGAATCCTCAACGTAGGGAGGGCCGGCAAAAAGGAGCATGAGGAAATCCAAGAGAGGGGACCATGGTCTCGTTACCGACATTTGATGAGACAAGGCACTCATGGATCATGGAGAAAGACAGAACTAGCCACTAGAAAAGCATGACAGTTTGAACTTGTGCAAAACATAAGAGAGGAAGGGTTGGAACCGAGGTGCACAACATGTCATTGTGCACATACAAACAACACTCTCAAGTGACAATACTCCGACGACCTCCAATCCCCAATCAACTGTTAAGCTTTGAGCCAAGAAGGAAGACGACAGTCGTGATTTGCACTGTCTTGAGGCATTTCCAGGATCCAATCGACACCCACCAACGCCCATCGAGGAGATCCAAGAGAGGGGATCATGGTCCCGCTAACCCGACATTTGATGAGACAAGGAAATCAAGGCTCATGGATGATGGTAGAGTAAGGACACTGATAGTGATATTTGTGCATCGCGACCAAATACAGGCACCATTTGCCATACCTGAGGCCGACGACGGCAAGCAGCCCCACATCCACCTCGACGAAGGCCTGCTGCTGCCATACGACAACAAACCACGAAGCCTCCCGTGGTGGCCTATGGCACAGAGCCACGGCTAGCCTCTGTAACGTCCCACCTCTACAAGTCCAGGCCCGCTTACATCTAGCAGCTTTTCTAGGACATAGACTGCCCTCACAGGCCCACACAAGTCTTTTCTACGCACTTTGTCCTCACTCATGCGCACCCGAGAAAGACTTCCCGATCGGTCACCCATCCTGAAATTGCTCTAGATCAAGCACGCTTAACCTCAGAGTTCTTTAGAGATGAGCTTCCAGAAAAAAAGTTGCAATTTGTTGGTATGAGTATCCTATTAATCCTGTTAAGCCCTGGGCCAGGATGTTACATCCTCACCCCTTAAGAGACCGACGTCCTCGTCGGTCAATCCCAAGCCAGAAACGTCCCCTCTTGGCCACATCCGTGTGTCCAGTGCCAGCGCATGTGCCATGCTGTGTGACCACTCTAGGACCACTCTAGCCATGCGCACCATACCTGCGCAACTATGACACACGCGCCTGTGAAAACCGCGAGAGTCAGCTCTGATACCATTCTGTAAGGCCAGGCCCGCTTACATCTGATAGCTTTTCTAGGACATAGACTGCCATCACAGACCCAAACAAGTCTTTTCTACGCACTTTGTCCTCACTCATGCGCACCTGGGAAAGACTTCCCGATCGGTCACCCATCCTGAAATTGCTCTAGATCAAGCACGCTTAACCTCAGAGTTCTTTAGAGATGAGCTTTCGGAAAAGAAGTTGCAATTTGTTGGTATGAGTATCCTATTAATCCTGTTAAGCCCTGGGCCGGGATGTTACAGCCTCCTTGCCAACAGCCAGGACGCCGCAGTAAGAGGTTCTTCAGCGGCGCCTTCAAGAAGAAAAATGCCATCGCTGGCCCAACCGAGACCTAGGCTAAGCTTTCACCCAGAACCATCGCAAAGCGCTCCTGAAGCTGACGCCCCACCACCGCCCCACACTGACATTGCCACCGTGGGCACCGACATGGGCGACACCACCACTCTGGAGAATCAGCGCTCCGCCCCTCCCCTACAAAAGGCAGGGGGAGGGCATCCACGGACACACAACCCCACCACCGGCTCGCCCGTGGCCAAACTACACGCACCACGCACGCACGTGAAAGACTGCACCGCTACCCTGTCCCGGTGGACAAACAGTGGTTCCAACAGGTCTGGGCTTGCTGTCACCGAAAGTTCTAGCTTTTCTAGATACATAACCATTAATTAGAGCAGCTCAATGGCACCATGAGAGCCCATTATATAATGAGCCGACGACTGGCAACAAGGATGATTCTCCTCCTCCTCCTCCTTAGATTGAAGCATATGGCTCATTTATTTTAGGGTTTGGGTTTTAAGTCCTAGGTTAGGTTGGACGGGTTTTATGGTGTCCTACTCTAAAGGGGTTGCCTAGGAGGTCATCGGACAATTGGTGTAAGAGGTTACAACTGAAGTGAGGCAAAGCTATTGGGTGTTTCTTGTCAAAGTGGTGAAAGAAGGTATCGGGGGCATTCAGCTCTAAAGCAATTTGGGTTGATAGCATTGAAGGGAGGTACACACGTCCACTTCGTGCACTATGCAAGAGGTTTGGAGCTGGTACGAGCATCCTCCTTGGTTAATGGAAAGCATGGTAGAGGGGCGGTGATTCGCCACTGTAGCTAGATAGGCGGCGGTGGACAATGGCGGAGCCAACCGAGGGTGTCGGTAGGGGCCATGTCCCCCCCTCCCCCCGCGCCCCTAACATATCACAACAACAAAAAGTTACCAGTACAATTTTATAATTTTTATTTATATTAAAAGGAAAATATAACAAAATCAATGCCATATATACCTATTAAACTTCTACCCCCTTCGTCTAATAAAAAGTATTGTTCTCTCTTTCTGAGAAGTTAAATACTTTTTTCACTTTGACTAAATACATGTAAGAGATATTAATATTTATAGTACATAATTAGTATCATTATATAGATCATTGAATATATTTTCATAATAAACTTATCTGAAGATATACATGTTACTCATATTTTCTATAAACCTAGTCAACCTTAAGAAAGTTTAACAGCACAAATCTCATAGCGACATTTTACAGGACATAAGGAATGGATAATAAAATCATATCGTCCCTATGAACAACTCCCAAAGACTAAGCCTGTAGAATTCGAGATTTATAAAGTCACCACATAGCCTTGTTGTCATCGGGCCTATCACATATACCGGTGAAAGAATAGTGTCGTAGATCTTAGAATATATATAAGAAAATGCAGGCAACCGTGTCAAGTCGACGAATTAACACAAATGATCACCTTGAGGAAACTAACAAGTTGAGCTGCGCTCAGTTTGTATAAGTTGGCCGTCTCTTTTCGACCGATCCCCCTTAGGCCTTGTTCGGTTCTATGGAACGATTCCTAGCTGGAATGATTCTTAGGAATGGTTCGCTAATTTGTATATATAACCTTGATCAAGCCAGAATGGTTCCTAGGCGAGGAACCACTAGGCCTTAAGTATAATTCCTGGCTCCGCCCTCGGCGGTGGAGGCAAGGGTGAGCGGCAGCATGGGCAAGGGTGAGGTGGCACATGTTTTATCATGCATTAACTATTCTTATGACAGGTCGAGAGCATTGGCAAATATGGTAACAAATACTATCACCATTTATGGATATGTGATATTTATTTTCTCCAAATGAAATGGCAAGACATTTGTTCATTGTATTGAAAAAAAGGAGGAGGGCCAATAAGAGAGTTGAAAAGTACAATGAAGAAACTTAAAAAAAAGAAAAATATGACGTTTAGGATAAGCTAATTAGTTCATCTAAACTAATTAGCATTTCCTAAATATCATGCACATAGAAACGGTGGAGCTATAGTACAAGCATTATTATGTGTCACCTATTACAGTTTGCGAGCTACTAGTAAGAGAAAGCAGTTCAGACTTCAGAGATGCTGAAAGATAATACTAGGCTCGTTGACGAGCTGGAGCAGGAACTGGTGGTCAAGGTCAATCGTCCAACCATCCGCGGCAGAGATGTGGACCGGTGACCGTATGGGTCCAGCGAAGTCCTCAATCGTCGGGAGCGACAACGGTGACCGAGGCGCAGCCAGTGCCGGGACCCAGTCATTGTCATGGACGGTGGCGAACAATCCGCCGCAGTAGTCGTCGACGGAACAGTCGCTGACGCTGCTAGTAATAGTGCTCCAGGTGTTGTCGGAGTTCACCGGAGATTCAGTCACGACGGTGGTGGTAGAACAAGACGCAGCAGCTGATGATGATGTAGGAGCCGTACTACTATTGCTGGCAGGGATGACGACAGCGGTGGTCTCAAGGATGACCGGTGCCTCCGGGGAGTCGTTGGCCGTGCAGGTGTGCTCCCCCACGCGCACCACCGTGTACTTGGGCGCCGCGGCGGCGGTGGCGGCTCCGCCGTCGTCGTTGCGCTGCACCGTCCGTTTGGCGGCGCAGCCTTGCTCTGCACTCCTTGTGCACCTGTAGTAACTCCTGCACGTACGTATACATACGCAGCAGCATCCAGATAAGTATATAAGAAACCAAATGACCGTAGGCAATAACTCAACTTTTTTTGTTGTTCTTTGTCAAGAATTTCGGAGGTTAGTAAGCAGGTGGTTTACTTCACTAAACAGTAGTATAAAGTTGAATTTTGCAAGGTTCACTGTGTCGATCGATCTAATCAGGACAATGCAGGGCCCACCCAACGTGTATCACGACACGACAGTCATTGTTTGACTGGTTGCAGCGTTGCCAGCGAGCAGCGAGGGGGTCCCAGATGAAAGGGAATGCATGCATCAGGGGTATTTTTTCCCCTGTGGAGCTACAGAAGCTAAGCAGGAATTAGGACTACGTGTCCCCTTAACAGGAGACCTATCAGGAGATACGAATCCAAAATAGGCCTCCAACACAATACATATAGTCTCAAACAGAGTATCTCATGAGAGGTATATCCAAATCTGAGTATCCTCTCTGCTGGAGACTCATTTGCAAAAAGAGTTCTCTTTTGGGTCTTGTTGTTGGAGAATGCCAAAAATAAATATCGAACCTTTTACCTGTAGCGCTACCCAAACGTGGAATGAGTCTTGTATTTTGGGTAACGGTCGTTGGAGACCATCTAAAGCCCCCTTTGGCACGGCTCATCTAAAACGGCTTCACCGGTGAAGCCAAAGCCGGTGAAGCAAAAAAACTGGCTTTTCTCGGCTTCTAGTTTATTTTAACCCCGGCTTACAAAACGGCTTCACGCTACAGTGCCTCGATTTACGCAAAATAGATGAAGCCGGAGCCGGCATAAGCCGTGCCAAAGAGGCCCTAAGAAGGGTACGTACTGATGAGGCACAGAATCGGCAAGAAGGTTTCAGTGTGCTTGAGCAACTGATCTAGCGTCTATTGAGATCAGTTTAGAGCTAACTATTATCTGAGTCCAAAAATTAGTCTAAAGGTTGGCCAATTAATTGACTAGCAACTAGTTAGAGGCTTAGTTAAAAAAAATAGCTCACATGTTAGCTTGATGTTTGGATGGACGCTAATTTTAGCTGGCTAACAAGTTGCACTTACTATCTATAAGCAGGCCCTTAGAGGAGCTACTAGCTAGCTAAGAGTAGTTAGTAATATAATGGAGAATGAATGAAATAAGGGAGATGCTGTTTCTCAGGTGCCTATTTATTTTTCAGACGATGAACAGTAATCATTGGATCCTATCCTCCTAATCCAACCATCCAGATTTGTTCTTCCTCTCTCTCACACAATCTCTCTCACGTTCTCCCTCCTCCAGCCGTTCTCAGCGTCTTACTCAATACTCGCTGCCGGCCCCGTAGCCGCGCTATTCCCCGCCATGCTAAACCGCCTTCGCTGAGGGAGATGTGTGATGAAATAAGTTTGTTACTCCTACGAACCTGGGGTACATGGCACCTTCGATCAGCTTCTGCCCGTACTTCCTCCATTGGTAGCCATCGAATAAATCGGGCGCTGACGTTACAACCATCGATGTGCCGCTCTGTTGCTTCTTCCTTCTGCAGTAGCAGCAGCGTCCAATCCATCAGTCGATCAGAATCGAAGCACCAGCGTCGTCCAGGGACAGATCCTGATCAGTGATCAACCTGTACGTGCGTACCTTCTTTTGCAGTACTGACGACGAGGCCGAACGGCGGCGGCGCCGGCAGCAAGGTCCTCCCCGTGATGTTCGCCGTTGGTCACCTCGTCGTCCCAGCCTTTCTTGCTGCTCCCCCGCTGCCTGCGACGTCCCCCGCTGGCCATAGCACTGGATGGCGCCGCCGCCTGTGGTGGTGGTGATGGTCCAGGTCCAGCAGCGCGCGCCAACGGTCCGACGGCGGACTCCAGCTTATTAGCCGGCGGAGACGACGGCAAGGTGAGCAGCTCACGGAGCTGCGCCAGGAGCTCACCCTGCCGCCCGGGCGGCGTCATCGCCGCGGCACTAGCTAGCTGATCTCGGGCGAGTTGACCGCGGCTAGGGGCTAGACCTAGACGCCTGCTTGCTAGCTTGATGCATATATGCCAGGTCACGACGTCAGGTACGGTGACCGTGAGATTAGATGCCGGCACTAGTCTCAGCTCACTTTGTTTATATAAAGAAAGCAAGACGTACTACCACGCAGCTAAAGTGCTGCTGCAGGCTCTGCTCAAGGGCCATTGGCAACACCTCCTCTCTCCTCCAATAGTGGAAGCTTGGACATCGCGCATCAATGTGTGGGCCCCACACAGCCAAGTGGCCTTTTCATGGGTATGGGATAGAATGTCAACACAATCACCGTACTCAGGATCAGCCTATTCGCTGGTTGATTTTTGGGTTGATAAGTTTGGCTGGTGCTGGTTCGTTGTGAGAGAAAAAATACTATAACATGGCTGATAAGTCCTGGCTGAAACCAACAAGCGAACAGGCTGGATAACTGGAAGCCATCATTCTAAACTGTGCAACAATAAACCTGCTCCAACTTCATTAGCTAGGTTAGTTCTAACTAGAAGAAAAACTTCATTAATTTCGGTTGTATAAGGGAATTCTGTGTGAAATAATATATGCAGGCGTGGCTTCAATTCATTATTTTGTTTAAATCTTTCTACTAAGTGTATTGGTGCATGCATGGCATGGACTGGTGGTGATCCGTGAGCTGAGTGTCCTGTCTCCCGGCCCGTACGAGCGTGACGCTAGCTGGTCCTCAATTACGTGCATATGCTAGTGACGTCATCACCATGACGCGTGCATACTCTTGAGCTGGGCCGTCGCTGGGACCCATGCATTGCATGCAAGAAGGAAGAAGGAAAGAAGCAGGCGACTACAGCAAGTCAAGCTACTACAGTAAAGAAAAGAAGTTTCTTCAAAAAAAAGAGAGAGAGAGAACAAAAGTTGATGGGAGGTCAAATTATGAAAGGATTTAGGCCAGCCCCAACGCGCCACTCTGGCTATTAGCCTCAAGCTCCGCGTCTTCCCGGTGCCTCCAGCTCAGACCGATTGATGGCAGAGCTTCCTACAGAACAACTAGGTGCCCAATCTAACAAAAGTCTGAAGCCATTGCTCACCGAGCATTGTGGAAGATTGCAGGTTAGCTTGTGACCTGTTTATGCAGGTGAGGGAGAAGGACTAAAAAAGTTTTGACAAAGTTAAAGCTATTTTTTCGTTTTGAGTGTTGGCCTGCAGTAGAACTAAATTAGCCCCATGTATTCTCTATCTACGAGGCAGCTTACTTTAAGCTGAAGCATATGATATCATATGCCTGCGTTAGGCATGCTCTTATAAACTGATAAGTCTGCACGTATGGGCAGTGGCAGAGGATATAAATTAAGGTGTAGCACAGCTATATCGCTAGAGCCCCATGACTTGATTTATGGTGAAGATATAGGGAAAAAATACTAGAGAAAACTAGGATATACTAAAAGAGAAGACGATGAGGCACTCAAATTAAGATATGGCAGTGAATGCCCTACCTAGCCATATTGAGTCCTCCGCCACTGTGCACGCGGTTTGGCAAGCAAGGCTACCAGGCTAGGGAAGTTGGAACCTCGATCCTCTCCTCCAATGCAAGCTAGTAGAAGTTATAATTTAGAAATCGTGTAAGAACCCCGCTCTAACTTTAATAATTGACTTCATTTATTTGTAAAGGGGAATTTTGTGTGAAAAGAAACTGCATGGCCAATTCCTTGTACTATAGGAATCTATCTGATTTCTCTACTACGTGTTTTTTTAGAAAATTCAAAGGGTGGTGGTCCTCCTCGTGAATTTTGAGGATTTTCCTATCTCCCATAGGCCGGTATCATATGGGCTACCTGGACGTTCATTGACATACACTCCTCTCTTTCTAAATTATAAGTTATTTTGATTTTTCTGGTTGCATAGTTTTTTTGCTATACCTACCTAGATAAACACTATTTTAGATATATATATATAGAAAAACTATGTTACATGTGGATACCAGTGACGCCAGCACCATGATGTACACTTGGTTGGCTGTTGTGCAAATTAAAGCGTGTGTACGACCTTATCGTTATTGACATCATGCATGCAGTCAATCACAGCTGGATGTAATAATAAGCTGGATTTTGTTTTAGTTACTAGTTTTTCATGAGCATCAGTGCATGCATGTAGTGTCACTACCGCAATAATGTGCGTGTCAATCACAGCTGGATGTTCACATGGAAAATATGCGTGTGAATATACATACTACACTTGACATTGATCTAGATGCATGCCGCCGTTGACTGCCAGTAGGTGTATATGTGATAAAGACATTTGCTTTCTGCATGTTCTCGCAACTTTACAACAATCGTGTTGCACGAACAATTTCGGTATATTTATCCACAATTAATCTAATTATACATGTTTATGATCATTACGACATAATAGTATGCTAATGGTGAGTGGTATTTTCCTCAAAAAAAAGGGGAGTGGTATTATTATGCAGCTCGCTCTACGTAGGAATCCATTTGATTATATAATATGTCAATCAACTAAACAAAGAGAAAACACTATTGGTAGGAGGAGTATCCACTAACCGAGAAAATTCTTTATTTGACACTCAAAAAAACGTGCTCTTCCTAGTTTAGCACTTAAACTTCAAATCGTCCTTATCTGGCATCTCTTGAAATTTTTGTTCCTAAACTGACACCACCGTGGGTTTGGCATGTAACGACATTAACTTCCATTTTAAAAAGATATTTTTGCCCTTCTAGCTTTTTATTTTTGGTGAACATTTTTCCTGGGTACTTGAACAACAAGCACGTTATGTTTTTTTGGTGATTTTTTGGGCACTTAAAGCTAGTGCTCCAATTTTTGCGCCTTTTTTCATTACTACCGTGGTTGTTCGCACTTTTTTCCGCGCTTTCTTGTATTTCAGTTGATGGGACATGACATCAAAATGAGATGTACACTAGAAACCCAGGCGTGGTGTTGCCGCACCCTACCATGAGCTGATGTAACAAACCGTTTTCTCGATCTTAATACAATAATGTGCAAACCTTTTGCATATTTGAGAGAAAAAGCTTACGTAAATCAATAGACGTGCTTATCTGCTAGGTAACGCCACAGGAGGATTGGTGGTAAAGTTACAACAGAAGAGAAATTATATATGTATCCAGATTCTATGGCCAAGTTATGGCAAAAGAGAAATCATTTATCTATTGAGAATAAACTCTTTCACCACGTAGAAAATGATTTTTAGCAACGGTTCGATTTTTTTTGTAGGGGCGGCTGGTGATGGAGCCGCCCCTCCAGTGGCGTGCTCGGGTGTCCAAACACCAGCCGCCCCTACAAATGGAACAGCAGGGGCGGCTGGTGTTACGAGCCGCCCCTACAAATGGGGTCTGATTTGTAGGGGCGGCTCAATCACCAGCCGCCCCTGGAAATTCTATTTGTAGGGGCGGCTGGTGATTGAGCCGCCCCTAAAAATGGCCCCGTATTTATAGCTCTGATTTGTAGGGGCGGCTCAATCACCAGCCGCCCCTACAAATGCCCCCCATATAAAACAGAAGCAGCACCTTCTTCCTCCTCAGGTCACTCACTCCAACCCGTAAAAGAAAGGTGGGGAGGCCTTGGGCACCTCCCAAAAATTGCTCTACTAAGGGGGGAAGATTTTGATCTCAAATCCTTTGGTGGAGAGGTTGTAGATGGTAAAAAAAATGCTATTCCACACTTTTTTTTGAAGTTTTAATGGTTGGTTAGTGAGTAATTAGAGTTTTGTTTTTCTCTCTCTTCTATGGTGCTTGAGCTATTTATGAGCAAATTAGACCCAACTTTTAAATGTACTAGGGTAAATTAGGGAGGGGAACAAGATCATACCCTTATTTGGTCCATGTTTCTTGATTTTAGTGAACCATTAGTTAGTTTTATGGATGTTTCATGTGCATGTGATCTAGATCTAGGGTTTGGTTTTTTTATTAATTTCGTTTTTGTAAATTTATGTTTGATAAAATTGGACTAGGGTTTGTATGAAAGATATTGGGTAAAGTATAATTATTGCTAATTGTTGTCTTTGAAATTGTTTATTGTAATCAATACATATGTATTTTAATTATTTATGGATAAATGGGCCATTAATTAATTTTCCTCTACCATGGTGTGTTTGTATGCTTCATGTAATTATATTAGATTTATATTCATATATATCTGAGGTATATACAATTATTCTCAAATAATTATTACTTTGATTCATTTTTATATATATCTGAATAAGTAGTCCTTTAATGTTTGTTTTGTTGTTGTTGTAAAAGATGGAGTACATGAACTCTTGGATGTATGGTTCGTTAAGGTTCAAGGCAGGTTTCCGTGAAGAGGTGGATAAATTTATTGAAGCCGCAACGAAGCATGCAACGACATTGAAAGAGAATAAGGATACAATTATTTGCCCCTGTAAAGATTGCAAGAACCGTATGGCATGGACAGATGTGACTATCATTAGATCACATTTGATTATGCGAGGATTTGTTGAGGACTACACAGTGTGGATTTATCATGGTGAAACGGTTATTGTTAACGACGAGGATGAGGAGGAATACGACGACGAAACCATAGAATGCATGTCCCAATATTCAGCAGAGCTTGATGCACGAATGGATTTTGAGTTTGGCAATGAACAAGGTGGTGATGCTGGTGGTTGGGATGGTAACGACGAAGGTGGTGCCAATAATGATGGTGGAGCACATGTCAGAGTTGAAGATGATTTAGATGACATGATTCGAACCCTTGGATCAGAGATTTTACTAAATAGCCCGAAAGGTCTAGAAAATTTGGAAAGAGTGGCAAAAGCATCGAAGGAGACTGTGTATGGTGTTGAAAAGGGCTGTCCGACACATTGGACATTGCTACGTTTCGTGCTTGAGCTGCTCATCCTGAAGGCTAAGTACGGCTGGTCAGACTGTAGTTTCAATGATCTATTGCATCTCCTGTCATGGGTGCTGCCACAACCAAACTCAGTTCCCGCCAACACATACCAAGCGAAGAAGGTCATAAGTCCATTGACAATGGGGGTTGAAAAAATACATGCATGCCCCAACCACTGTATACTTTTTCGTGGCGAAACGTTCAAGTCATTGGATAAATGTCCCCGGTGTGGGGCCAGCCGGTACAAGAACAATGACCTTTACGGTGGGGACGAACCCTCTACGGGGAAAAAGAGGAATAAGAAGGGTACAAAAAAGGTGATACAAGAATCTCAGCCCCCAGAGGACACTCCATTAGGCAACGATGCAAAGCAGAGAAGAATTCCTGCCCTAGTAATGTGGTATCTGCCAGTGATCGACCGCTTGAGATGTATGTTCCTAAACCCTAAAGAAGCCGCACTCATGACATGGTGGAATGATGAGCGCAAGGTGGATGATGATAAGATTGCACACCCGGCTGATTGTAGTCAGTGACAAAGGTTTGATAAGAAGCACAAAAAATTCAGCGATGACCCAAGGAATGTACGGTTTGGCCTGAGCACCGATGGAATGAATCCCTTCAATGGGAGGATGAGCAACCACAACACATGGCCAGTGATCTTGACCATGTACAACATCCCAACATGGTTGTGTCAGAAGAGAAAGTACCTTCTCCTCACTATTCTTATTTCTGGCCCTAAACAACCAGGCATTGATATAGACGTGTTCCTCGAGCCCTTGATGCAAGAAATGGAGAGGCTATGGAGGCATGGGGAGCAGATGTACGATGCGTTCCGAAAGGAGGACTTCATATGTAGAGCAATAATATCTGTTACTACCAATGATTACCGCGTGTTGTTTGCTTTGTCTGGACAGATCAAAGGGAAGACGGGATGCTTGGTTTGCTTGGATGGTACTACATGGGTGTACCTGGATGCATCCAAGAAGATAGTTTACCTAAGGAACCGACGCTTCTTAAAGACAAGTCACAAGTACCGTAGCAAATTATTCTTTAGATTTTATGACAACGCCCGGAGATTGAACCCCCTCTGGAGAGACGTCATAACGGAGAACATGTGTACAGAATGGTGAAAAACATACGCATCGTCTATGGAAAGAAGAATCCAGATGGGACGAACAGAGATAGAAGCACACCTCCTGTCGAAGGCGTACCTTTCAAGAAACAATCGATCTTCTTTCAGTATCTGCCTTATTGGCCAGACTTGGAGGTCCCCCATGCCATTGATGCTATGCACGTGCAGAAGAATGTCTTTGAGAGTCTCATTGCTACCTTGATGGACACAGGCAAGTCAAAGGATGGTCTAAAAGCACGGAAAGACATGGTGCAGCTAAACGTGATGCCACAGCTTCACCCGGTACCTGAGGCTAATGGAAAATACACTCTGCTCGCGGCGTGCTTCAACCTAACACCAGACGAGAAGAGAGCTATATACACTTTCCTGAGGGGGATCAAAGTCCCGACTGGGTTTTTAGCAAATATGAAGAAGCTAGTGTCGATGAAGGACTTGTCAATAACACACTGCAAGGCTCACGATTGCCATGTGATGCTGACAGTGTTTCTACCTATTGCAATCAGGGCTATAAAGCCAGAGTTCTTGAAAATGGCCATCACCCGCATGTGCTACTTCTTTTCGAAGATCTCACAGAAGACGATTGGCAAGGAAGAGCTGAGTGACCTACATGAATTTGTGGTGGAGACACAAAACCAACTGGAGATGTGTTTACCTCCTGCTTTTTTTGATATAATGCCACATCTCATGATTCACATGGTTCATCAGATACAGGCGCTTGGCCCTTGCTACTTGCATGAAATGTGATCCTATGAGGCGGCTCATGTCGGTTTTAAGTCGATACATGCATAATCGAGCATACCCAGAGGGCTCCATGATAGAGGGTTACAGTACTGAAGAAGTCATCGAGTGCTATCAAGAGTACCTAAAAGTACAGAAAGGGATTGGTAAACCCGATTCTCATCACAAGGGTAGGCTGGCTGGGAAGGGCACCAGTGGTAGAAAAGTGTTCATCGACCATGATTACAAAGAGGTGAGTCGGGCGCATTACAGTGTCTTGTAGAGTACACAACTGATGCATTCGTATATTGATGAACACTTGGCTATCATTATGGCGGAGAGAAATGGCCGTTCGGATGATTGGGTCATGAAACAGCACAAGCAACGACTAACTACATGGTTGAAGGACCAAAACATACCGCCTAGAGAAACCATAGACTATTACCATCAGTAGGTTGGCGGAGGGGGCCATCGAGACAAGTGACATCTTGGAATGCTTATGACATCAATGGGTACACGTACTATACCCACGCAAAGGATAGTAAATATGTGAACCAAAACAGCGGCGTTCGAATAGAGGCTCTCGATGGATTAGGGCGAAAGATCCAATACTTTGGCATCATTGAAGAGATATGGGAACTTGACTATGGAAGGGATATAACGGTGGCCCTGTTTCGATGCCGCTGGATCAAACAACACCAACTGAACGAGATCAGATTGAGAGTCCTAGACCTCAAGAATCTAGGCTACCAAGATGACCCTTGGGTGCTCGCTTCACGTGTCGCACAAGTTTTCTATATGTCTGACCCACAAAGTAACCTCCCCCCGAAGAAGAAGACAAAGCACGTGGTTGCCTCCGAGAAACAACACATTATTGGAGTTGATGGCGTGGATGATGTTGAAGCTTACAATAACTACGATGAGATGCCGCTATTCACAGACTTTCCTAAGAAGATCAGTGTTGTGGAAAAGAACCTCCCCAAAGACATAATGCCATGGGAACGAAAAGGTGTCAAAGGGAAAGTTGTTACAGCGGGCTAGCTAGTTGTTGAACGTGGAGTGTTTGTGTAAGTGTGTGTTTCTCGTATAGTTCATGAAACTATGAGTCATGTGAATTTATGAACAATGTTTACTAATACTTTGTCACATGAAGAAGTGACCAAAATAAAAGTTGTACATAGTGAGGAGTTCACCAACTTTTATGTTCACGACTTTTATTGTTGAAATCATTTAAGGTTTCAAAATCTTGTTTGAAGTTGCCATTTAGTGAAATTTAAAATTTGAACTGTTCAAATTTGGTCAAATGAAAATATGATCAAAATAAAAGTTGTACATATTGATGAGTTCTACAACTTTGGTATTCATGAGTTTTTCATGTGAAATCATTTACTCTTTCAAAATATTGTTTCAAATTGAAATTATTTGAATTTCAAAATTTGAATCGTTCAAACAAAGTCACATGACAAGATGACCAAAATAAAAGTTGTACATGTTGATGAGTTATACAACTTTTATGTTTACAACATTTTCATTTTATTTCATTTAACATCATAAAATTGTATTCGAAGTTTTAAAATTCAAATTTTTAATTTTTGTTTTTTTGTTTTCTATATTGTTTTGACTACAATTGTTTATATATATATATATTTCTTCATATATAGAATAATACAAAATATTATATTTGTGTATATACACAATTTTTTTATATTACTTTGTGTTTTTATGATATAAAAAATATAGAATTTATAATTTAAAAAAATAGAAAATATTTGTAGGGGCGGTTGGATCAGGAACCGCCCCTACAAATGCATTTGTAGGGGCGGCTGGATCAGGAACCGCCCCTACAAATGGTACCTAGTATAAATAGGAGGAAGCGCACGGGAGTCATCGTCTGGGCGCTGTCTTCTTCCTCCGACGCCGTCAGGCTGCCTAGGGTTTCCACCGCCGGTCCCGTGCCCGCCCACCCCCGCGCGCCGACCCCCGGCGTCCCGCGCCCGGCCCCTGGCGCCCTCCCCCACGTGCCGACCCCCGGCATCCCGCGCCCGGCCCTCGGCGCCCGCCCCCTGCGCGCCGACCCCCGGCGTCCCGCGCCCGGCCCCCGGCGCCCGCCCCCGTGCGCCGACCCCCGGCGTCCCGCGCCTGGCCCCCGGCGCCCGCCCCCGCACGCCGACGACCCGCGCCCCAGATTGTTCTTAGGGCTGGATTGCTGGGTCCATCGTTTTCAGGTATTCTACCATGACAGACCTCGCTTCCCGGAAGTTCTGATTGTGATTGACTTGCCTTGCCTTCCCTGAAGCATTGATTTTTTTGACGAGTCTGATGAGAATAACATGAAACAAGGCATATCACTAGGAACATACGCATATTTATTTGTATGGTTTTATTAACAAATATGACAATTGAATGTACCAAAGAGGAAGTAATCCAAGCTTTTGTTGGGCAAGTACTCATATACCAACAACCTCTCATCTTCATGAATACAGCAACCAATAAGCTTAACTAGGTTCTTGTGCTGCAGTTTTGCAATCAAGACAACTTCATTTCTATCATTCTTAATCAGAAAACAATCAATAACATATTTTTCTATCAATGTGATTATCAAGTGAAACTTTTCGAAGAACCATTCTCAAGTGAAAGCTTGCTAGTACCTTGTAAACGTTGCCAAAACCTCCCTTGCCAAGCATATTGGAGTCAGAGAAATGGTCTGTTGCTGCAACAATGTCTTCAAAGCTAATAATTGGGAACTCTATATTCTTGTCCCCCGTTTCGTCCGAAGACCTAAAGTATTCTAGCATCACTCTCTTCTGAACTTTCTTCTTTTGTCGTCTACCTGCTTATAGAAACATCAATGGATTCTCTGTTTTTCCCTGAACATTTACAGACTAAACTACATTTCTGAAAATAAGGGGTCTTTTTCTATGTACCTCTTCTTTTACATGTCCAGACAAGGGCTGTGAATGTGAGTAGCAGCACAAAAGCTATAACCGGGAGTAAAATCTTTGTTAAATTGCTCTTCTTCTGTACTGTACATGGAAATATATCTATCAGAATTTACATCATCAAGCATCATTTGCAATAGTGTGAGTTTACTTGCAAAGGGCCATGCTTAGTGGTGATCCTTGACTAACTTATATACAAGTAAAAGACCAATTTGTGAACACTCAAAGCAGTTACCCTTGCACATTGTTGATGGGTTTCTTTATAGGAACAATTATGTATAATTTGCCACTGCAAAGTGTTCTAGTCCAGTGTCCGCGCAAAAGTTCAAGTTGCTTTATTCATGCTCTTATGAAGTTTAGCGCTGCAAAATTAAAAGTAAATCTAGCAGTTTCTAACCCTTTTCTTTTACTATTTGATGCCATCAAGGCATCAACACCAGCATAAAGTACGAGAGATGGTATTTTGATACAGTTTATTTGATGTCTGTTTGCCTTAAATAGAATGTACGGTCTATTTGAGTCCTTATCTTGCCGGTGTAGTCAAGCCAGACGCGTATGTAGGGTGATCCTTCAGAGGCTGTGTATGTATAATAGAGGTCATTCCTTGTGTTGACAATGGCTAGATTGGAAGGCAACACGCTTATGACTAGATTGGGTAATTACTGTACTGTGCAAGGGTATGATAGTAGTAGTATGATTAGATTGGAGTATATGTCTTTTTAGAGCATGGCCCGTCTTCCTGCCCTGGGTGGTCTCTGTCATAGCCATGTGCTGGAAAAAGGTGATCTAGTGTTTTATCAAGTAACCCACATGCAGATTTGTCTTCTTTTTATGCTAGTGCTACATTTTTAGCGTTTTGCTTCTTGATTGGTACTTGCTGGCTGCTACACATTCTTTTTCTTCTTTTATACAGTTTATTGTGACTGTTCTCTATATAAGTGCATGTTCTATGAGTTTAGCACCTTTACCTACTACTTCTGATGGCAGTATATTTCTGTTCTCTATATAAGTGCATGTTCTTGCTTATCTACACCTTGTTATTTATAGACTTACACAGTATATTTCTGTTCTTGATTACTTTTTTTAGATAACAGGTTCCGTACTACTATTGTCTACTACTTCTGATGGCAGTATGGCAGCTGTTGCTTTTTTTGGAAGCAGTAGCTGCTGTTTTTTACCAAATCTCCACTCTCCTCTATTTTTGCCATATTTCCTATCCTCTATGTTTGGGAAGCAGCAGCTGCTTGTTTTTACACCTTTTCCTCTCTGTGTTTGTTAAGCAGCCTGTAGCTTTTTTTTGCCAAATCTTCCCTCTCCTCTCCCCTCCTTTGTTTTGCCGATGATGAAATTCTCTAAGTCCATACATTATATGGAATATGAGCTGATGATCAAGAACTTGTGAGGAACTTGGCATCATTAGTAGCCCCCTACATTACCTTCTCCTCTCTTCTCTGTTATGATGCCTTGATGCTCCAAGTTCAAGATCAGATGGTGATTGACATGTTTCTGAGGCCTCTACCACTGCTACTTCTCATTTTTTATATTGTTGTTTTATAGGACTACTTTGGTTTATAGACCTTTTTTATTTCTTATACCTTCTCGCATACCTAAAGCACACTTTCTTGCATCTTTTAGAACAAAGCGCGAAATAATATCGTGGACAACAGATAGTGCAGCTCGATGCCCCGAGCATGATGAGCAGCCAACCCTTGAGGAGCAAGCACTAGAGGACCAGCTTACTCAGGAATAGTTCGATAACGAGGTAGAAAAGGATCTAGAAGTGATGCTTACTCAGGAGGAGTATGACAGAGGAGGAAGGCCCCGAAGGAGAGGCTGCTGAAGGCGAAGAAGAAGAGGATGATGAGTCAGAAGAGGGATATGAAAGTCCCGAGGATCCTTTCCCACCTGAAGCAAGAAGGAGGCCAATGGAGGAAGATTTGGACAAGGATTTTGACCTGAACGAGGAGGTAGGGAAGAAGCCTTAGCTTGTAAATTTTGCTAAAGCTTTGGCTGTGTTACCTCTGCTAACACTTTGACCTGTCCTATATACAGGTCCCTCCTAAAACTCAGAAAAGATGACATCGACGTCCGCGACATCTCGCTGGACAAGACAGAGTAGAGGAAAGGAGAGCAAAGGCAACAACCACAGAGACGGATCATGATGCCTCTGCTCCACAAACTCAAGACACAACCACGATTGCCAAGCCTAAGAGGAAACGAGGGGATAGAAAAGGAAATCTATATCCAGATAAGGCTTGCTATGTGATAACGGAGGTTGGGCCAGCAGGGGAGATCCTTGAGCCGAAGGAATTAAGAGGATGATTCCGTAATGCGATCGGGGCCCTAGTAAGAGATAAATTGAACCCAGCAATCCCTAACTGGAAAGAGGTACTAGAGAACATAAAGAATGCACTATGGGATAGGCAGTTGAAGGTTAATTTTAGATTTCCGAAGGGTAAGCACGAATTGGTAAAAAGAATGCTATCAGGATGATGGGAGAGTCATTTCGACGTTGGAGGTCGGAGCTCAACACGAAGTATATCCAAAAGGGGTTAACTCCCTTCAATGAGTTTGGCAAAATAACTCCTAGTCAATGGGAGGAGCTCGTGGCTCAGAAGACTTCAGCGGAGGCATTGGAGCTCAGTGCCCGTAACACCGAGCTGGCGAAGAGGAACAAACACCACCATCATCTAGGCCCCGGTGGCTACTATGCCAAGGAAGAGCAGTTTAGGAAGATGGATGAAGAGGCCGCAGCTGTTGGGAATATCGATGTGACGAACTTGAAGGTACGCTCAAGGAACTGGATATATGCGAGGAGTATAGAACCATCCAGTAGTAATCTTAAGTTTGATAAGCCGAAGACCCAAGAGGCGGTATCAAGGATACTGAAATATGCTGAAGACAAAGAGACGGGCTCATTCAATCCTTCCAGAGAGAGGGACGAGCTTAGCCTTGGCTTGGAAAACAAGGAGCACATAGGCCGCACCAGGGGGCTAGGGAAAAGGATGACCTGGAAGCAAGGATTCGAAGAGGACAGGCACATGTACAAGAAACATGGCCAAGACCGGGAGACTAGTCTTGAGCTCCAAGTGAAGGCTCTAGTTGCGAAGGCACTGGAGGAGCAAGGAATGTCTATGGAGCCATGTATATTAGTGACGCCGTTGGGAGAACTGGCATTAGTTGGCAGCCCTCCGAAAGTTCCTAGCAGCCAAGGTTCCACTGCAGCCATAACCCCAGTCGATCTCATACGGGAACCTACTAGTTGCACCTTGGTGTTTCTCAGCGGCCGGCAGAACACTGTGATGGAGGTGGAAATGGGTGTGGCACATCCTCCCGGTGGCTTACACCACAATAATAAGATACCACCGGACTACACTAGGGTCGAGGTGCATATAGTGAAGCCTGAGTTCATGCAGTGGAGGATAGACTACGCAACTCCCGAGGGGCTGGTGTTACTCGGAGACGTTATGGGGCAGTTCATCCTCTGGCACAAATGGGACATTATATTGACTGCTTCTTCGCCGCCTCCTCCTCTCCCAAATTTGGAGCGAGTTGTTGAGGCCAGGGAGATATTTTCACCGTCTTGTGACCCCCACATTCCTGAGATGCCACATTCTTCCCCGCCTCCTATCGAGCATGTGCCTGATGAGATGCCACAACCTTCTCTAGCTCGTACCGGGCAAGTGCATCATGAGATGCCACAGTCTTCTCAACAAGCACAACCGATACATGAACAACGAGTGCCTCCTGAAGAAGGTGATGCACAAGAAGATGAGGACGTGCCTGAATAGGAACTCCGAAAGAAGATTCCAATCAACATAAGGCCAGTTTATGTTCCGATCAAAGACGTCTCATCGGTGTCCAAGTGGTATTCCCATGATCAGTTCAAGCCTGAAAACCAAGTTAAAAAAGTCCCATCACGGGGTTCTGAGGAGGCCGTCAGTAGCAAACTCCACCAAATTGCAAAGCAGTATCCAAATGTTGATGCCATCGAATGGTCAAAGGATTGCCCGAAAAGATATGAAAGAGGCAAGCCCTTCCTACCAAACCGGGACATCCAGCGCCTACCACTTAGAATGAGAAGGTTCCATGATTGGTACTTGCGTGTTCTCCCAACGAGCATAGATATCATACAAGCATGCTTTCCCACCGGCACATTTGGAAGCCTAGCCAGGAAAATTGTCTTTGACTTCAATGACATGCACACATGCTTTCACCTGGGAGAAATGGAGATGAATCTAATTCGCATGTGGTGCATGTAAGTCCTTGTCCTCCCGATATGATATGAATGTAATCTTTGAATTTTGTTGTAACTAGCCCACGCCGTGATTTGTAGAATGCAAGTGCACATTGTCAAACAAATGCCAAGTGTGAAAGCCGGGTATGTAGACCCTCAAGCTATAGCCCAAACAAATTTTAATTACCCTAAACGGTGGACACTGGATGCCAAAGAGCTAGCAGCTGCAAAGACTCTTCGGGAGAAAGAGCGCATCCGTAGTGTGAAGCTAAGGGAAGAGTCCCTTAAGGTTGCGGCATACATTGCCTTGGCTTTCAAAAATCTCCAACACCACTCTACTATATGGCTACCATACAACTTCGAGTAAGCTCAACTCTATACTTAAAGCTTTGTTCGATATATTTCATTCGATGCAAAAGGGCTTATCTAGTTCTATGATTAAATCCATGCAGCAACCACTGGATTTGTATAGCCGTCGATGTCGGGATAAGCATGGCATGGGTCTTTGATTCATTAGATAAGGACACGGTGACATACAAAGACTTCATATCGATTCTCAAGACGTATACATATCGATAATTCTCATTAGCTTATATGTTTGTATACATACTTATAACGTTCACTTTTGGATACTAACAAGTTCTATTTGCTAAAATAATTCGAACAGGGCATTTAGGTTCTATGTCACTAATCATCATGGAAGGCATGATCCAGCAAGGAAGGAAAAGCTGGCTATAAAAACACTATGTGCGGTAAGTGTAACTTACTTCTTCAGTACTCCGTTACATGGCTGTCAAAAGCATTACTTAACATTTTCATATGCAAAACACACAGTGCCCCAAGCAGAAGCCTGGGAATGTACATTGTGGATACTATATATGTTCTATGATGGGTAACACCGGTGCCTATAGGAGACACCCCTTAAGGGTAAGTTTGAACCTCTTCACCCGTAGTATAAAAACTTCGTAAATGGTATGAAATACTAAACCAAAACTTGTTTTCTTGTAGTGGAGAGAAGAGGAAGGAATGAAAAGAGACCCATACAAGGATGACCAACTCTTAGAGCTCGTCGGCGACCTTTGCAACTTCATATTGGACCAGATTGTACACGTCAGAGGCGCCTACCATGACCGAGAGTCTGAGTTAGGTACAAATCCTCAGTACCAACACCTTCATGAGACTGAAAGGCTAGCTCTAGGATGTTGATAACAATGTGTATGAAATTTGTATATTTAATGATGGATGGTATATATTCATGTGAATTGGACTTGTAATTGTAGTTTATAGAATACTCTTATGCTTGTAGTCGCGGTCACGGGGTGTTCGGCAACACGAACGCTGGTCATGGGGCGTTCGGCAACGCGAACGCGGTTCGGAACGTTAGTCGCGGGGCGTTCGGCAACGCGAACGCGGTTCGGAACATTGGTTGTGGGACGTTCGGCAACGCGAACGTAGTTCGGAACGTTGGTCGTGGGACGTTCGGCAAAGCGATTTTGAATTGAAAATTTGATTTTTTTTTTGCGGAAAAACGTACTGTAGGGGTGGTTCTACATTGAACCGCCCCTACAAATACCTGTTTGTAGAGACGGCTGGTACTACAGCCGCCCCTACAAATCGATTTGTAGGGGCGGCCGATTTGTAAGGGCGGCCTGGGAACTGCCCCTACAAATACATGATTTGTAGAGACCCTTGCGTAGGGGCGGCTGGGCAAACCGCCCCTACAAATGGTCTACAACCGCCCCTAGAAATACTTTTTGACGTAGTGTTTGTTACATGCAATGCAACACGGAGAATAAACAAGATTACCCATATTGAAAAAAGGAAGCTATATGTAAAACATCGGAACGTAACAACAAACACTATGCCACTATGGTCTCCACATATTCACATTTTTTTTACACATGGATGCTCCATCGCACTAAAAGGTCTGATGCCAGAATCGAATGCTAATTGAGCTAAACAGTTGCTATGCAAGGAAGTGTGATTCAATTTGTATTCATTGTAGAGATTTTAGAGTATGATTTGTATCCATATCGTGAAGAGCAAGAGATCCAATGAAAGACATACTCCTATATGGTTGGAGACTTGGATAGATTAGCTTGTAAAGAGTTTTTCAGACCCCTTGCCTGCCGCTAAATCTGATTTTGTAAACACTACAATCATTTTTTCAGAATTGGAGGCAGGCAAAAAAAAGATACTAACAACCATGGTAAAAATGAAAAAAGACGCAAAAGTAGATAAACTTGGCCAACCTTGACTATCGTTTGCCTGATGGTTGCATCCGTACGGCCATGGAGATTCATTAATGGTGGGCGAAAGATCGGAACAAATAAATCATGCATGGTGGAATATGATCAGTGGAATGGAATCGAAGATCCAAAGTTAGTCCACACACGTACCGAGTTGTTGCTGTTGCGCATTAATTAATCTGCTTATTATGTTCACATTTTTTTTGCGAAAATATACAGTATTATGTTCACATGTAGCCGTACTTACATATTCTAGCTAATCTCGTACAGTCAATTCTCCCATAAATACGAGACGTCCACACGTTGACGAGACTCCTGGAGTACATACTCCTACCCACCATGCAGATCGATGCAGCACGCCGGGACAAAAGCATTAAGCATGAATGACTGACTGACGGATCCAGCGAGGAAATGAAATCAACGTCATTTAATTTTCTGATTGCGTACTCCCTCCGTCCCATCGGTGTTGGTATACGTGCCACAAGTTTAATTTGATTAGGCCCGTCTCAATGAAAATTTCATAGAATTTCATGGGCATTAAATATGCTGACATGTCACTATCTTGATGAAGAGAGAGAAGATAAAAGTTTCATGAGAGTAGAGAGAGTTTCATGGGGATGAAACTCTTCTGCACTGTTTCCAAAATATGGGTGTGTTGGAAACTGGGAGATGAAACCCCCACTGAGACTGACCTTAGTAGAAAATGTTTACAACATTTGTATCTCTAAATAAATTTATTAAAAAAACTAGATTTAAAGATATTTTCAATGATACTAATTATATACTAGAAATAATAATATTCTTTAATATATATTTAGTCAAAGTTATTTCTGAGGAAAACGAAAACGATAGATATTTAGGGACAGAGAGAGTAATAGGCGTACTCCGATCCATCGGTTTCATCATTCCATCTTTGTCGTCCTAATTAATATAAGTAGAAAATATTTTTGACTTTAATTCATATATAAATCTGTACAGCTTGTTAACAGATCAAGCCATGCAATGCATGCCTCATGACTCACGAGTTGGGTTGCATTAAGACTCTTAATGCATTTATCTATGTACTGTACTACTAAGATTCATAAAATATATATGCATATAAAAGTGGTGTGAGCAGGACATAAATTAAAAGTGATGGTTGACACTATTATATTTTACTGTACGTTTCTATGTATATGCTGCCTCTATATATTGCTTGTAGAACGTAGAGTCTTGTAGTCTTGTACACAACTTACATCAGCTCCTGTGTATAAATTAAATCAAAAGCTCCTAGTTATGGTCAGTGTTCTTTTTGCTATGGAGTCGACTGTCGAGTAATTATTTTGTCTAGTATGATAGTAGGAGTATTAAACTAGAACAAGCTCTACGGAGTCTACCTAGTACCAAGTTAAACCAGGCTTGCTTCAAGAGGAAAAAAAAACAGAAAAGAAAATGCTAAACCTGGCCTGTGAATCGGTTTCATTAGCCCAAAAAAGGCACTGTGCCTGAATGACATCTAGTCTGAATTAATGTATGGCCGGGCCTTGATCTGCTGTTGGTATGGCGTGTAGCGCTGGACAGGTCGACCATCTACGACATCGTGTTGTTGTTGTTGGGCTAGTGGGCCACAACAACATAATGTGCAAACGGCCCTGTTGCTACTGCTGAGGTGGTGGTCACCCAAACGAGGCCCAACGAGGCCCAGCTAGTTCCCTGTTGTTCCTGATGATGATAACTGAAGCTCGATTAGCACTATGAAGTGAACCATCATATTCTGCAATGTGCTGCATTTATATGATAGACCAATATTTTGTTCCACACCTGCTTCAACCGTAACATCCTAGTGCTTGCCTAATGATAATAATATATATGTGATTTCTGTTTGCACTGAATCATCGGATCAGATAGTTTCAACAAGCAAGGCTCCCTCCAGTAGTCCAGTGCACACAAATCAAGCTGTTCCCCTGCTAAACCAATACTTCATGACATATTCTGTTTGCTGCCTTAGTATGTTCATCCATGCTCAAAACCAGTTTGTTGTGTTAAGTTTTTTCTCCTAGTGTGTTTTGTACATGTTGTTAGTAGAGTCAGTGTTAGAGTGAGTGAAGTGGGTAGTTTGGTTTTGTTTGTTTTCGACTTTGTTGTTTTTAGTGTTGCCTCGCGCACTAGAGGTTTGTTAAGTTGTAGTTGGTCTTCGTGCTTGAGTTGTTGGTCATTGTATTTATAGTCCAGTTGTTTTTTTGATCCAGTTTCCACTCAAAAAACTGGACCGTCATTTTTTTTTACTTCTTCTAATAAAAATTGCGGCAAAACTTTTACCGTCCTTTCTAAAAAAAAATTTACAAACCAGGCAGTACCACAAGAATCTGTGTCGTCAGAACATGCTGTGCTGATGGGCTATCGGGAGGGTGAGAGCCAAAATTGTTACACACTAAAATAAAAACCAAAAAGATGATCATCGAGATACACTGCTTCGTATGTTTCCGGAAAAAAAAAAAGATACACTGCTTCGCTGTGTAAATGTGCCATGACAGGTCAAGAGCTTCCGAATTGGGCACTGCTGTCGCGTACAATTTTTTTGACATGTGCAATACTTCCTCTGTCGCAACATAGCTGCACATCTAGCTTTTATTAGTCAAACATTTTTAAGTTTAACTAGATTTATAGAAAATAATATGTATTAATATTTGTATCTTCTAATATGTTTGTTAGAAAAATATATACCACTAGTATTAGCATTTATGTCTCTAAATAAATTTATTATGAAAATATATAACTAACATAATGGTACTTATTTTGTCTCATGGTTGTTAGTTCTTTTTCATATAATTTTAGTCAAAGTTTGAACTCTTTGACTCCTCGAAATGTTATAATTGCATTCTTTTGTGGACGGAGGGAGTATTACGCATCATAAATATTAGTATATTTTTTTATATTTGGTTAAACTTTTTTGAAAATCGAGACGTGCGGTTATTTTGGGAAAGGTAGGAGTAGTATGGATACATCTGTTCCAAGAGAGAACAACAAGCAAAGAAGTTAGCAGAAATGAAGATTCCAGCCTTCATGGAGAGGCAGGTGATTAAAGAAAGAGAGAAACTAAACTGAGGAGCAAGGAAAAGGCTGAATTTACCACTAGTGAGACTGACTTTAATCAATCAGACCAAAGCCCTCCGGTTCCCAAACCTAAAATTGAGCGGTCATCATCAATGCCCCCATGTTCATCAAGAGGGACAATTTTTTCGGATGGAGATAATACTCGGCTTTTAAGAAAGCAATCACTACTATAAAAACAAATTAACCGAGGCATTTGGCTTTTGGCCTCAGAGGCGGGGCTGGTTGCGCGCCTCAGTTATTAGGTGGCCGGCAGCCAGCCAACAACCGAGGTAGGCACCGTAAGCCAACCGCCTCCGTTAATGGATTAACCGAGGCGGACACGCTAAGCCAACCGCCTTGGTTAATCCACGATTAACCTAGGCTGTTGCCTTACGACAACCGCCTCCATTAATGGATTAACCAAGGCGGGCACCGTAAGCCAAACGCCTCGGTTAATTGATTATTTTCGGAGGCGGTCTCCGTAAATCGATTTACGAAGGTAGGCATCTTAAGATGCCCGCCTTGGTTAATGATTGCAATAAAAATAATTTATAACTTTTTTATATGAACTCGGACGATGAAGACAAACTTTATATCAAAATTGTACCTCTCGTCGAAATCTATAACTTTGTAGTTGAAAAGTTTTTGAATTGAAACTGTTTAGGGTCCCAAAATATTGTTGTAAGTGCATAGATTTTGAAATTTAAAATTATCAAATGATCTCGGATGTTGACATAGTCTATATAAAAGTGATAGTTCTCAATAGAATCTACAACTTTGTAGTTGAAAAGTTTTTAATTCCAAGATGTTTAGAGTCCCAAATATGTGTTCGAAGGTTATAAATTTTGAAATTTAAAATTTCGAATTGCTAAACGATCTCAAATGTTCACATAGTTAATACCAAAGTTCTAGTGGCCGACCTGATCTAGATGTTTGATGTTGACAAGTTTCATCTAAAGTCACTTAGAGTCTCAAATATGTGTTTGAAAAATTCACATGTTCTGAGACTCAATTTTTTGAATTTTTCAAACTATCTATGATGGAGATACATCATATACCAAAGTTGTAGTACTTCACAACATTTAAAACTTTCTAGTTAAAAGTTTTTTCATTTGAATTCATTCAGTAGCTAAATATCCAATATAAGATTATGAAATATTGATATAAAAAGATAGCATATTATACATAGATATGAATGAGTGTGCGGTGGAGTGGCAGAGACGTGGTAGTGTTGAGCGCTAGGTCGTGAGTTCGATTCACGAAAGTCACAAGTTTTCTTTGGTTTTCTAGGTTTTCTAGAGAACATTAACGGAGGCGGGCATTTTAAGACGCCTGTCTCGATTAATGGGATTAACGGAGGCGGGCACCCGTTAATGGATTAACCGACACGGGCAAAGCAACCGCCTTCATTAATCCATGATTAACCATGACCTTTTGATGAGGGACATCATATAGATGGATCATGAACATTCAAGTGTATTCAAGCATATGAATTCAAACTAGATTTGGATACTAAGAGTTAGAGGAGAAATCTGATTTTACTACTAGGATCATGAATTCAAACTGAGTTTTACCTCTATGTTTCATGGAGAGTTGCTTAGTCTAGAAGTAGTGTGATGCCATAGCATATGTCATATACATGATACTAGAAGATACTAAGGTGTCCTATGAGTGGTTTGTTAGGTGTCATTGAGTAATATATTAGTTGTCATGTTAGTTGTCATCTAGTAGGCTATTAGTTGTCATATTAGGTGTATATGAGTTGTGTTAGGGCTCATAGCCTATAAATAGAGGCAATGTCCTCAAGTTTTGTAATTTTTGTCTTGTATTTCCCACCATATGAATAGAACTCTAGGTTTCTATCTTAGATCTTGGACTAGATCTTGTTCTTGAGCTTTGGAATGAGCTCGTATTATCCATGGATTCGGATTGTTGTCCGTGGATTTGGACTGCCCTTAGGGCGTTATCTACTAGCACATTGAAGTTGTTCCTTCAACACTTTGTGCTATTTGTATATATCAGCACCTTGGAGTTGATCCTCCAAAATAGTGTGCTGCATCAGATTGGTATCGGAGCCTCGTTGATCATCTCAGGTTGCCATTTTCCTTGCAAGAAATCTGCAAGAAGGTGTAGGAAAGATGGAGGAATTAGGCAAGAGGATGGATGCTGTGGAAAAGCAAATTCAAGATTTACTTGAAGCACTCAATAGGAGGTTTGATCAACTAGCAGAAATGATTAGAAATCATATCCCTGCTGCTAGTAGGTAACTCATCAAAAGACAAGGTTGATCAAGAATGGCGTTAACAAGCTACTCTTGAAGCCAAGCTACAACCAAGGCTTGGTGAGCATAGAAGATCACCTCATATTGATGATCTAGAACACGAAGATCTTAGTGAACTACAAGAAAAAGATGATCTTTATGAAAATTCAAGGAGGAATGCTCTCTATGCAGGAGATACATACAAGGTGAAAGCTGAAATCCCTACTTTTAATGGTAGTGTTGATATTGAAGAATTCCTTGATTGGCTATATGAAGTTGAGACATTCTTTGATATTATGAATATTAGCCAAGATTGTAATGTTCCTTTGGTTGCATATAAGCTGAAGGGAGGTGCTGGTGCATGGTGGCACCGTCATCAAGAAGAGCGCAGGTTGAGCGGTGAACCTCGCATAAGATATTGGAATCAAATGAAGGCACTTTTAAAGGCTAGATTTTTGCCCGCTGATTATGAGCAAATTCTTTTCACTGAATTTCAGAATTGTTCTCAAAGAAAAAAGGTCTGTTTCGGAATATACAGAGGAGTTTTTAAGGCTACAAGTCAGGTACAACCTTGTTGAAAGTGAAGATCAACAAGTTGCAAGGTACATCAATGGTCTCACTGAAGTTATCAGAGATCAGTTAGTCATGCAACAGATTTAGTCGATTAATCAAGCACAAACTCTAGCATTAAAGGCTAAAAGGCATGCCAAGACAAAGAAGATAACTAAATCTCATTCGTATTCTCCCATAGAAGGATCTTCAAAAGGCTATAGTAGCAAGATGGAGAAAGCTACTCAATAAAAAACAACGCAACCTGCACAAAAGCAAGCTACAAAGAAGAGTAGAGCAAAGAGAAACCAAAATGTTGTCAAGTGTTATAAGTGTGGTGAAGAAGGACATCTATCCAGCAACTATCCTAGGAGGAAGGTAGTCAACACTACACGCCATAAAAGTGATGATGAAGATGATAATGGTGATGGTGAATATAAAGTTGAAGAAGGTGAGGAAGAACAAGACCTATGTGAAGAGGATGGTGATGAAGTAGTATGTGTAGTCCAACGCCTTTTGTGCTCTACACCCCAACCCGACAACACACAACGAAAGAAGATATTTGAGAGTAAGTGTACTATGAATGGCAAGGTGTGCAAATTAGTGACTGATAATTGCAGTTGTGAGAATCTGATTTCTCAAAGTTTAGTGAACCATTTGAAGCTTGAAACTCAAGATCATCCAAACCCATACACTATTGGATGGATTAAGAAAGGACTGAATATGAAGATTACAAAGCAATGCAATTGGCCACTTTCTTTGGGCAAATATTATCGCTCAAATGTTCTGTGTGATGTAGTTGACATGGATGCAAGCCATGTTCTTCTTGGAAGACCTTGGCAATTTGATGTGGATGCTACACATAAAGGAAGGGACAATTCTTACTCTTTCATTTGGAACAAGCGAAGGATTATAATCCTACCTAAGAAATTGGATGGTTCTACTTCTAAAGTAGAGGAGAAGAATATGTTAGCTATTTCCCAAACATCAAGAGACTCTGTAGAAAACGTGAAAGAAGCAAATTTATGTGCTACCTTGATCGTTAAGGGAGAAGAGCAACCTGTTGTTGAAATTCCTGTGGAGATACAAGGTCTATTATCTGAATTTTAGAGTATACTTGGGGAGCCACAACACTTGCCACCAATGAGAGAAATTCAACACCGAATTGACTTCGTTCCTGGTGCAACTCTTCCTAATTTGCCACACTACCGAATGAGCCCAAAAGACCATGCTATATTGAAGGAGAAGGTGGAAGAGTTACTACAAAAAGGACATATCCAAGAGAGCATTAATCCATGTGTTGTACTAGCCTTGCTCACACAAAAGAAGGATGGTTCTTGGCGTATGTGCGTGGACAGTAGAGCAATCAACAAGATCACAATAAGATATAGGTTTCCTATTCCCCATTTGGGTGATATGTTGGATCAATTAAGTGGGGCAAAGGTATTCACTAAGCTTGATTTAAGAAGTGGATAGCATCAAAATTCGCATTAGACCTGGTGATGAATGGAAAACAACATTCAAAACCAAGGAAGGGCTATATGAATGGCTTGTTATGCCATTTGGACTTTCAAATGCACCAAGTACTTTTATGCATTTGATGAACCAAGTCCTTTGACCCTTCTTATCTCGATTTATTGTGGTTTATTTTGATGGCATCTTAATCTACAGCAAGAATGAATATGAGCATTTTGATCACGTTCGACAAGTATTAGAAGTTCTAAAGGAAAATGAGCTTTATGTCAATTTGAAGAAATGTGTTTTCTTACAAAAGCGACTACTTTTCTTGGGCTTTGTCATAACAAGCGAAGGTATTCATGTTGATGATTCCAAAGTTGCTGCAATAAGAGATTGGCCAACTCCAAAGACTATTACAGAAGTGAGGAGTTTCCATGGTCTTGCAACTTTCTATAGAAGATTTGTCAAGAACTTCAGCACTATTATGGCACCAATTACTGAATGTTTAAAGAAAGGAAAATTTCAATGGAATGAATTTGTTGAAGCAAGTTTCCAAGAAATTAAAAAGAAGTTGTCACAACCTCCAGTCTTGGTCCTTCCTGATTTCAACAAGACTTTTGAGCTGGAATGTGATGCAAGTGGAGTAGGCATTGAAGCTGTTCTATCTCAAAAGAGAAAACCCATTGCTTTCTTTAGTGAGAAACTAAGTGAGTACCTATCAACAAGAGCTATATGCAGTTTTCAGAGCTTTAAAAACTTGGGAAGTTTATTTTTTACCTAAGGAGTTCATTGTCTACACTGATCATCAATCTCTGAAGCATTTCAGAAATCAAAAGCATGTGGATTGCATGTTAGCAAGATGGGCAACATACTTAGAAAAATTTAACTATCTCATTTGATGTAGACTAGGCCCGATCTTCCAAAAGGTATGATAGCGTCGATTGGTGGAGACTCGACGTTCATGATCTAGGCTTTGAACCAAGACTAATTTGGACCCCCGCAACTGTTACACCACTGCTCTGTTGGTTATCAATCACGCGAACGCGATTGACCTCGCCAAGAAGGCTTTCCTACAAGCGAATCGAGAACACAAGCAAGAACGGGATGAACGCAATCTGAAATTGCAAATAAATATGAGGCTTATGAAAACAAGAAGGAGTTCAAGTCTTTAGTCGAAAGGACTAATCGCCATAGGCGAACAAGATCAAGAACTAGAGCCCTGATTCACAGCAAGCAGCCTTGGCGGCACAATTGCAGCAAAATGATGTCTGTTTCATGAGGAAATCAAGAACTAAACAAAACACAAACCCTAAGGAGAGTGATGGCTGCTATTTTTAGAGTTTTGGGCATCACCCCCTGGACACGCCCCCTAATAGGCTCAAACACGATACACGGTCCAATGGACCAAAAGACGGTGTTGTAGCACCCTGGCAGATTCTGGATACTGACTTGTTTCAACGATTCCCTTTGATTTTGAAGGGATTTTGACGTGAGACCACTTGCATTGGCTTCCTTATCAAATTAGCTTTCCAACCATATGTGGATCGTGGACAACGGAGTCCGAATGCGCCCTGGGTGACCAGTTTAAGGTAGACTGGTCCTAGAACCCGAGATGGGCTCCAACTTCAGTTGGACTGGGCCTCCACCATGAAAAAGATGAATTGGACGCCCATGCTGGACCTCTTCCTCTCCTTGGCTTATATGCGATGAAGTAGTGATGTCCTCATCATCCTCCCTTCCTTGAATTGAAGTCATCCTCGACTAAAGTAGATCGTCTCCTCCATTGGATGATAGCAACGATGGCTCCGGAAGAAGACGTTCATCTTGGTGCCCAATCCTTCACAAAGGTGGCTGCCATGGTGGCCTCCCTTCTGGAAATTCATTCTCCTTCTCCTGCAAAAGGTTAGTACCAACAAGAGGCATAGCACTAGAAGCAGGACCAAGTGGACATATAAGCGATGTACAAGTTAAAGCATAACATGGTTCATCATGATCAGCAAGAACAGATTTAAGAGCAAATAAAACTTCTTTCATGTTACTTGATGGTTCATTTGCTGGTTTGCTAGAGTCTTTATCATGGCCTTTCTTTTTCTTTTCAGCAAGTTCCTTTTCATATTGCACAATTTCAGTAGGAGTTAAAGGAAGTAAAGCAATGGTCTTTCCCTTAAACTTAAAAGTGTATCTATTTTGCCTACCATGATGTAGAACATTATTATCAATTTGCTAAGGGCGGCCTAACAAAAGTGAACAAGCTTGCATAGGCACGATATCAAAATCAGCATAATCATGGTATGATCTGATAGAAAAATACACACGAGCAGATTGTGTTACCTTTGCCTTACGACTATTGTTGAACCACTGAACATGGTAGGAATGTGGAAGAGCACGTGTAGATAAACCAAGGGCCTTGACAAGCTCAGAACTTACCAAGTTATTGCTACTCCCTCCATCAATTATAGCACGAATATGGAAATTATTGACAATGAAGAACATTTGAAACAAAATGTGGCGTTGTAGCTTGTCTACTGGTTCAACTTGTGTACTCAAAACACGTTGAACAAGAATTGATTTGTAGTTTGCAGTGCATGCCACACTATCAATTACCTCATCAGGATCTTCAGCAACATCAGGATCTTCAGCACTATCCAAAAATTTATCTGCATAAAGATCAGTTGCAAGTGCAAATTCATTCTCTTCATCACTAGCACTAGCATACTCACCATCATCAGTAGCAATATATGCGCATTTGCTGGGGCATTCTTTAGCAATGTCCCATGCCCTTGCAGCAGTGGCAAACAACTTTAGAAGAGCTGCTAGAGGAAGGTGTAGCAGATCCACTGAAAGAAGGTGTGATAGAAGAACTCTTCTTTACAGGCGTTGGTGGTGTCTGCACATTAGAAAATTTACTCACCTCGGTTGGACGTGAAGGAGTGGACGGAGTCGTGGAACGCCTAGGTTGTCGCCCCTATACTTCCCTTTTAGCTTTAAGAGCATAATGATATAATTAGGAAAATCTAGTCCATTCTTTATAGTCAAGAACATCATGTATTTCACGACACAAACCTCCAAAAAATCTAGAACACTTATCCATTTCATCCTCTTGTATGTTACTATGTGCTAGACCAATTAAAAGCTCCTGATAATATTCCTCAACAGTCTTACTACCTTGATTTAAACGTTGTAGTTTTAATCACAGATCACGCTGATAGTATGGAGGAACAAATCTCAATTTCATTCGTCATTTAACTACATTCCAGATTTGAGGTATTTGAGCATTAGCATTAGCATTAACATTATTGCAAATATCATTCCACTAGAAAAGAGCAAAACTAGTAAACTTACTAGTAGCAAGTCTAACTCTATATTCTTCTGGTACTTGATGGGAGCTAAATTTTTGATCTACAGCCATCTCCCAATCTAAATATGCTTCAGGATCAACAGAACCAGAAAAAAGAGGTATCTTAAACTTGGTTTTAGAGAAAGGATCATTATTACCTTGGTTATTACCTCCCATACCGCATCGGTTAAAGTTCAACCAATTATGGTTATGTGCATCCTCAGCACGTCATTGAGCTTCGGCTTCAGCCTCCACATCGCCATCCTCCTACTCAGAGAGATCATCATCATCATCTTCAGGACGTGGTTCAGAATGTCGCTGTTCAACATCTTCAATCCTCTTGGCCAAGTTGGTGATTTGTTGAAGGATCTCATTGAACTTGTCATCAAGAACGGCACAAAGCTCATTCTTAGAAACACAGTCATTGAAATCTGTAAATGTGTCCCTGTTTCCTTTGCCGCTGCCTTTGGCTTTTCCTAACATGGTGAGTAGAAAGAAGAAGATAACACAAATAGTATTATCCCTACCAACTACTTAGGTTGTGGACAAGGAAAAACAAGGCACTCAACTCTCAAGCGTCTTACCACGGTCTTACAAGTGTTCTTACCAAAGCAATAGGCGGTGCAATCGGTCGGTGACTGTGATACCGTTGTAGCTTGAGTGTAACAGTTGCAAGGCAAACCTGTACTTGGTTAGAAGAAAGTGGAGCTTAGACAGGCACAATATAGTAGCAAGGAATAGCAATATTTGCAACTGAATAGCAAAGCTGAATAAGTATCCTGAGTACTTGTCTTAGTTGCTGGCCTACTCACGTTCCAAGTACCAGATGTATCAAGTGATGTGAACAGCAGGAATATGATTACGAACAAGGTAGAAATCAGCACACGCAAACACAGCTCAAATGGCGCTCTCTATGTGCTCCTCTAGATATTGTTCCTCCTTTGTCCTTCTCTTTTTTCTATTTTTTGGGGTTGTCGTTGTTTTTTGGGAAATTTTGACTTTTTCTTTTTATTTTTTTGATATTTTTCCTTCACTTAGGAGCACAAAAGAAGTAACCATATGAAATATGAGCTTAAACAAGTGAAAGGCGTGGCCTGTGGAAATTTTAGAAGACATGCTCAAAATCGACAAAAAGCTTATCGAGAACACAAGCAAGAACGGGATGAACGCAATCTAAAATTGCAAATAAATATGAGGCTTATAAAAACAAGAAGGAGTTCAAGTCTTTATTCGAAATGACTAATCGCCATAGGCGAACAAGATCAAGAACTGGGGTCTTGGTTCACAGCAAGCAGCCTTGGCGACACAGTTACAGCAAAACGATATCTGTTTCACGAGGAAATCAAGAACTAAATAAAACCCAAACCCTAAGGATAGTGATGGCTGCTATTTATAGAGTCTTGGGCGTCACCCTCCCTGGACACGCCCCCTAATGGGCTCAAACATGATACATGGTCTAATGGACCAAAAGACTGTGTCGCAGCACCCTGGCAGATTCTGGACGCTGATTTGTTTTGATGATTCCTGTTGATTCCAAAGGGATTTTGATGTGAGACCACTTGCATTGGCTTCCTTATCAAATTAGCTTTCCAACCATATTGGATCGTCGAAAACGGAGTCCGGATGCGTCCTGGGTGACCAGTTTAAGGCAGACTGGTCCTGGAACCCGAGATGGGCTCCAACTTCAGTTGGACTGGGCCTCCACCATGAAAAAGATGAATTGGATGCCCATGCTAGACCTCCTCCTCTCCTTGGCTTATATGTGACGAAGTAGTGATGTCCTCATCATCATTGTTCATAAGTTAGGAGCAACAAACAAAGTGTTCGATGCTTTGAGTCGGCGTGCTTGTTTTCTAACATCTTTTGAGGCTGAACTTCCAGGTATGGACCAATGAAGGAATTATATGAGAATGATGATGACTTTGGTCTAGTCTAGTTGAAGCATCTACAAGGGAAGCCATTAGATAAAGATTATGTGGTGCAAGATGGTTATCTCTTTAAGAATGATCAACTATGCATTCCAAGAAGTTCTCTACGTGACAAACTAATTAGAGAATTGCATTCAAGTGACCTTAGTGGCCGTGTTGGGCGTGACAAGACCATAGCCAACTTATAAGAACGTTATTATTGGCCACAACTCAAAAGAGATGCTGGAAAGTTTGTGCAAAGGTGTCTTGTATGCCAAACCTATAAAGGCCAAGTCCAGAACACCAGATTATATATTCCATTAGAAACCCCAAGTGCACCATGGGAGGATCTCTCAATGGAGTTTATACTTGGCTTGCCAAGAACAAGGCGTGGGAATGATGCAGCATATGTTGTAGTTGACAGATTCTCTAAGATGGCTCATTTCATTCCATGTCGAAAGACAACAGATGCTCATCATGTGGCTAATCTTTTCTTTAGAGAAATAGTTAGGCTGCATGGTGTTCCGAGATCAATTGTTTCAGATCATGATAGCAAATTCCATGCTTCGTTTTGGCTTACATTATGGAAGCGGGTATCAAGGCACACGGGATTCCAATCCACAGATGGGTCAGCAGGTGCAGATAAATCCAAATCCACATGCTCACGAGTTGTTCCTGAGGGTGACCAAGATGATGAAGAATTAGTTCGGTCTGAAGCCAAAAGGGCTAACCTTCTCGTACAAACGCCCATATCCAGAATAGTATGATTTGGTCGCTCTTTCCACAAATTACAGGCTCCCAGAGTTCACTAAGTTCACTAGCCAAGACAGTACAAGCACGATAGAACATGTCAGTAGGTATCTTACATAATTGGGCAAAGCATCAGTTGAGGATACCCATTGAGTTTGTTTCTTCTCCTTGCCCTATCAGGGCCAACCTTCACTTGGTTTTCATCACTGTCAGTCAACTCCATTGCCAATTGGGCTGATCTAGAAAAGAAATTTCATACATATTTTTATACTGGGACTAGAAAAAAGAAGATTACCGATCTGACAACTATAAGGTAGAAGACTAATGAATCAGACACTGAATTCATTTAGAGGTTCTGAGAGACCAGGAACTTATGCTTTTCATTAAACTTGGCTCATGATCAGCTAGCTGCTTTAGCTATGCAAGGAATGCTGCCAATGTGGAAAAAAACTACTAGGACAAGAATTTGACAACTTGGGTCAATTGGCTCAACGAGTGGCAGCACGTAACAGCCAATTCCAGAGTATGCGCAGAGATACCCGATTCCAAAAGAGTACCACAGTGGCCGAAGCTTATAATCCATACTTAGTTGATGACGGCTATAAAGATGAAGAAGAAGAGGTTGCTATGGCTAAATGGAATTGGGGCAAAAAGACAGTAATGGTGCCAAATCCTTGGGGAAGAGGAGTCGAGGAGAGCTATGACTTTGATGTCACTAAATCAGACAAGCTCTTTGATTTCTTGCTTGAGAAGGGGCAGATCAAGTTGCCCGATAATCATGTTATGTTACCCCCTGATCAGTTGAAGAATAAGAAGTTCTGCAAGTTCCATAACGCTACTTCTCATTCCACTAATGAATGCAGAACTTTCCGGCAACATATACAGAGGGCTATTCCGCAAGGAAGGCTCAAATTTGATACGCCTCAGAAAATAAAAATTGATGATAATCCTTTCCTAGGAGATCAAAACATGGTTGATGCTAGGCTGCTCAAAGGAAAGACTAAGGTCCTAACATCAACCAAATCAAGAGAAGCTAGAACAGTCGATCCCAAGATGCGCATATCGGCCGACGAATACAGAAAAATTAAGAGACGTCGCGATAAGCAAAAGAGCAGATATGAGCAGGGAGAAACATCAAAAGATGGGGCGACGAAGCCGCAAGTTACATCTCGGATCCTGTTGAATAAGTGGCAGCGGTAGAAGGAAAAGGATTATCAGCGTTGGTTAAAGGGTCAAAAATACCAGCGTCAACTGGAAAAAGAGAGATATGAAAGGAAACAAGCCGAGTCACATTGGAATTGTCCTTTCTTCAGACATTGTTGGAATGAAGGTTTGAAGTTTCCTACCAGACATGACTATCTAGAATGCAGCAATCAATATTGAGAGTTTAGGCAATCTCAAACCAACCGCCGGTCTATCCATGCTCAAGACGTATGTCATCATAATAACATGGACCAACGCTTAAAAAATGGAAGTGTTCATAGTTGGCTTGGAAAATGAGTTGTTGACCAAGACTGGGCTGATTATGAAGAAGAAGGCAATGAGAGAAAATATGTTTGGCAGGAAGGCCAATGGTGTCCAGGAGGTTTGATAAGAAGCCAGAAGAGAAGGATGCAACACCTAAGGAATAAGGAGTTGGAACAGGCTCAGGCATCCAGCAAACCTCAAGTATGGCGTACTAAGCAAACAGCCAATAGAAAGCAACCATCGGCTAGTATCCAGATGGCTTTTCTATTGCCATCAGAATTCAGAGCTCCGGCAAATAAAGAAGTTTATTCGGATTTCGATGAATCGAAGCACGAGGAGATAGTTGCCAAGTTGATGGTTGTACAACAAGCAATATTTGATAAACCAGTCAAGCATCGGCACCTAAAGGCTTTATATATAAAAGGTTTGGTTGATGGGAAGCTGATGAACAAGATGTTGGTGGACGGAGGTGCTTTTGTCAATCTCATGCCTTACGCCACTTTTCGTAAGCTTGGCAAGGGACTAGAAGATCTAATTGAGACTAACATGATGCTTAAAGATTTTGGAGGTAATGCATCTAAGACCCGGGGGGCAATAAACGTCGAATTAACAATTGGGAGTAAGACTCTACTCACCATATTCTTTGTCATCGATGGAAAAAGGTCGTACAGTTTGCTCCTTGGTCATGATTGGATTCATGAGAACTATTGTGTACCATCGACCATGCATCATTGTTTGATTCAATGGCATGGAGATGATGTCGAACTGGTTCGCGCTGATGAGTTTGTGAGCATCGCAATAGCTGATCCAGTCTTCTGGGAACTAGGAGACTTTGAATGCTTTTTTGGCAAGTTATGGGAAGGAGGCTTCATTAAGATCAACAATGAAAGTCAATAGCCGATGCAAGCAATCGGCTCTGAGAGTTTGTTTTAGTAAAAAGTCATGGCTTCACGTCGACCATTGGATTAAGGAAAAATAAGCATTAGTCCTAGAGATGGGTTTAGGCCGATGTATGTGAATACTAAGTTGAATCGTAAGTGCGATTTAGAGTTGATAGATTTCTTAAAGGAGTTCTGTTTTGCTTAATGGGATGCTTGACCTGGGTTGATCAATCGTTTAACCTTTGGTTTGAAAAGTTCTGCGACAAAATATTTAAAGGGACATTATCCTAGCATTTGATCAACACTTGACAGCTGATTCATTTAGTCATCGGCTCTAATAGCCGGTACCAGAAGGGTATCGCCTCTAGTCCAAAATAAACCTGAAGATATGAAAGCCGATACGATATGTATTGCCTATAGAGCAAAAACAAAAACAAGGACACTCACGATGTACACAAGGGCATTGCACTAAAAAATCATGGAAAAGCAAAAGATTTCATTCATTTGTTCTCCCTAAGTACAATCTAATCGAAGACCTTGTTCACCGCATCTTGAGCGGATGTGATGTGCACAATGGCCTCCACCACTATGATTAATTCTTCCATCAAGTCTTCATGTTCCTCAGGGCCATCACCCATTGGGAAACCGGTCTCCATGGCATGGAGCTCATACCTGGTCTAGACTTGCGTCACGGTTAACGCCACCGATGCACCATGACGAATGCCACGGAGAGCTATCTCCTGAACACAGGCTAGGATGTCTTGAAGATGAGCGTTGATGAGGGAACCCCGAGCATTGATGGCATCCGCGGCCATGTTTGTTGTCAGTTGGAGAGACTCTAGCTGCACCATTAGGGCTGGCAATAACAGGAATAGATAAACTATCAAGATAAAGGCAGTGGAAATCAGAATAGAAGCATTCATGTAACTCATCTTACCTGCCACCACGGCATCAGATTCGGCTAGCCGCATTTGAACGGTGCTGGCCTCCTCCTTGGTCGCATGAAGGGTAGCCTGAGAGACCCCAAGGCGGGTCTTGAGTTGGCCATTCTCCCAAGTCACCTCGGCATAACGATTCTGAGCCATCCTCCACTCATGAAGGAAACACCGGGCGTCATCGCCATTATAGGAGTTAGAAGAATCCGACAATGAGGTCGGCATAGAAGATGTAGCATCAGAGGGCTCGCTGGCCCTAGGGAGAGGACGAAGACTGTCATTCACAACAAACCTATAGGCGAGTCAGAAAAGTTCATCATCATAAATAAGAAATGTCAATCCCACCTCATGCGTCGGAGACGCTGGTTCATCGACATGTTCTCCGAGATCTTCTCTACCGCGCGCTTGCCTCGGTTGTCCTCACCGGCCATGAAGGATGATTGGATCTACAGAAGGGAGAAAGAAAACTGCTATAGGGTTTTGGCAGGCGGAGAAAAGCGAAGGAACAAGAACGGTTGCTAGTGTAGATGTGTTCGAGGCCAGAGCACTCAGCCGATATTTGAAGCCACGGAGTGAAGAGGCAGACGCCTCGGGACGCGCAAAAGGATATCGCAATTAATAGAGGGTGAAGCGCCACTTCACCAACGCCGAAGAGAATACGACGCTAGGTAATTAAGGACAGAAGATCAAGGGGTTCGCTTAATGAAGGTCGTGTTTTCAGACTTAATTGGATTCAGATTAGAAGTCTGGGTTCGATAGTTTCAAATCGGCTCTTTAGCCGAAACAAGTACAATTAGGCGATGGAGAGTATAGTCGATTCTATGCAAGGCATGCGTTAGCGTATAGATTACAAGGCTAAAACATCATGTATTGCATTCAGTACTTCTAGCCAAATAGCATCAGCTTCTGCAATCTGTTGTTTATCTTCTTTAGCTAATCCAGGAATGTCCTCAAGGCCGCTACGGATGACCCTACCTTCTCTAACTTTGGCCAACAGTTCTTGTTTCTTCTGTTTGATGGCATCGGTTGGGGCAATTCTGGATCGGTCCTGAGGGAGGAATTCTTTAGATCATCAATAAACTGTGGCCTGAACTTCAAAGAAAGACAAAGATGGTAGGATCCTAGAGAGAGTTGGGGATGCATTGTTCTTGATGGCCAAGAGGACTCTCTGCATTGAATCAGTGTCTTGTACCAAATCAGCTATATTCTTCTCAAGCGTTGGCAATACATCTCTTAGCCGATTTCTGGTCTCTTCTGACAGAGCTTCCTTAAAAGAGGTGGTTGACGAACTAACTTCATCTTTATCTAAATATTCCCTAAGATTAAAGGAATAGCTCAGAGCTAGGAGATTGAGTGCCTATGTATAAGGAAATCTCAATTAGGAGGTTTTAGTCAGTTTGTAACAAAATGGATGGTTAAGAAGATGCTGCACCTTCTCTGAAGTTTCTATCTGAAGAGGAGGAACAGCTGATGATGCACCGGTGATGTCTGGTTGAATCGGGTCTGGACTCTCAGCATTGACATCTGCAAACATCGAAAGATTTTTAGTTCTTGTTTGTTGCAGAAAGATAAATTTAGCAAGTAACTTCCTTACCATCAGTTGTTTTGCCGAACTAGGGAATTGACAGTTTGAGTGTCGACGACAACAAGACCACCTTCAACACTGACTGGATCGTTAAGCGGACTGTCAGGCTCCTGATCTTACATAGGTGTTTCCTTAGGAAGTATCTGGCACATTAAGAAGTTAGATGAAGGGTGAAGGTCTGAATAAATCAAGAAGTTAAAGAAAATACCCCAACAAGCATCAAGGATAAAACTCACATTTTCTGATGTTTTGGAAGTGTCGGTTGTGTCAACCAAAATCGGCTCCTTTCGTGGATCAGCCGATAGAGGTTCAGTTGATGTTGAGTCAAACGCCTAGGGTAGCAGTTCTGCACCCAGAGCAGGTTGGGACACAATACTCGATAACTGTGGAAGAACGAAATCAGCAATGGAATATTGTTTTGAGAGGGAGATAAATTGTTTACCTAAGCAGCTGAATGGTCTCATTCTGTGGAGTCTCATCCCAGTAGTAGTTTTTTGGGTCGTCCCTTGAGCTACCTTGCGCTTTGAAGATTGATATATCATGATAGTGGAGACAACATGAGTTTTCGTCAACTTCTTTAGTGAAGGTGACAACTGATGCTCGAAGAATAAAACTTGGAGGCATACCTCAGGAACATGGTCGATGGTCGCCATTGTAGCAGGAATAGGTTTGAATCTAATGAAGAATCACTTGGATGACGGCTTGATAGAACAGAGGATTTGAGGCCTTGGCGATGATGGCGTCGGCTGTTAAAGTTTGCCCAAGGAAAAGGAAAAAGGGGAAAAGGGCCGAGTGAATTGAAAGAGGTACTGTTGGGACATTATATAAAACTCGGCCCAAAAAGTCAGGACTCGCGCGTATATCTCAGAGCAAAATGGTTATGGCGTGGTAAACAGATAAATAGGAATTTTGAAATAAAATTACTTTTATCCCAAAATGGGGGGCATGTGTTTACACCAAAATTTGGAGAGAAAAATGCGGAAATTTGAAGGCTTCCAAAATTGTGCCCATCAAGGAATCGATTGCATGAGGATCGATGTCAGCTGATTTAGATACAACTCTGGAATCGGATCTCTTTGGATGACGTCAACAGATAGCGATGATGAGCTATGATTGGCACCTAGGAAATTGTGTATCGGACTCTACTAAAAAGGGAAAGATTAGGGTCCAAGTTATCTTAAGATATGAATGTTTTCTTCATACCAAAGATTGTACCGAAGTCGTACTCGAGTAGGATTCGTTTTTAGGCTTCAGGTATAAATATCAAACCCAAGCTATTGTAAACACACACAATCAATCAAATACAAGTTATTTACTTTTTTGGCTCCGGCCACCCCTTAGGAGTAGGAGTAGAGTAGATCTCGGAGAGTTCTTCAGCAAGTATGGCTACATCGATCCGGTCGACCTACACGTGCTTGTCTGTAAGTACCATCATGCTTATACCTCTGTTCATACGGCTGCATCGATCTGGTCGACCTCCACTGCGACTCTGGTATAAGTTAGTTATCGACTCTTGTCTAGTTCAAGTACGGCTGCATCGATCCGATCGACCTCCACTGCTCGAACTAGATTAAGGTCAAGTTATCGGCTCTATCTAAGGGTGGCATTCCTTCGGATAGATTCATTAAGTTATCCGATATTGCTTATTGCTTCCATTATTTATTTAATTACAGCAATATCACTTCGCCCGATTGGGATTGATCTAGATCGGCCTTATATCTTGTCTAACCCATCGTTTGCTAATCTAAACTTGATCTAATCTACACTTTAAATGATGAGTTATGTTTTATCGGTTGTTTTATGTCAATCCTTAATCGTGCATAGCGTGCGGATTAAGGCATGTCTGATCTTGAGTAGATCTATTGGCTAGCGAAAACATTTCATGGCCCGTTATCATGGCCTGTGTGATTCTGCCTCACACCCCACTGTTAGCACCGTGGAGTGGGGATCAGTTATTTGATAGATCTGTTCCTGAAAGGGCATGATCCTTAACTGTGCGCTATGCCTGAAATCGGCTATTTTAGCCGATATCGAGCGCTTTCACGAATAGTTCACATTACAAGATCATTGAAGTAAATATAGGTTAAAAGATGTGTTAGCCCCATGATCTTATTTTTGTATTACGGCCTGCATGATTCTGCCTCATGCCCCACTGGTCATAGCGATAGATGAGATCTAATATGTTCATTAGATTTACCTTTATTAAATGGTTGAATGATGATGAGCTGTTTATTTCATAAAAATGGGTTCAGTTACTTGCAGTTATTGGCTTAGTATGAACTAATTATTGTTGACATCTTATTGCCATTGACCAACATTTGTCTAAATAATGATATTCATCCTGAACAATAACCAATTCTTCTTACACAACCCCATGAGCTTTAACCGATTTATTCTCATGAATATGTTGGAATCTACAATAGATCGATCTCCTTTCATATCGGCTCCCAGAGCCACACATTCGGGACTATCTGGCAACACTAGCATGTTCCGCCCTAAATTACTGATAAACTTTCTCTCCTTGTCAATTGCAGGGTCAAATTGACTGGCACGTCTCGGGAGAAGTGCGTAGGATCGACCACCCCTGCGCTAAAGCTAGGTAGATCTCTAGCTCCATCGAGTGGACCCTTCCGGCTTGCTCGTGTACCCTCAGCATGGGACAAAAATTCTGAGTCGACAGAGGTAATCCTCCGTACCCCTACCCAACCACACCTAGCCCTAATCGGGTAGATGGGGACCACCGCCTGCTCCTAGTCGGGCTGCACTCGTGGTCCTTGGCAAACCCTCGCCATGCTGATTAGAGGTCCTCTCATCCACCATCGACCTTCACGTCTCTCCCTACGGTACTTGGCCTTCGAGTCAAATCCTGTTGATGGTACCTAAAAAGAAGGGACAAGGAGGAACAAACCTTCACTACGGGGGTCACGACCCGCGGTGCAGTCAATCACAAGGCCAGGAGCGAGGTCAGGAGATGGATGGGGGTTCACGTCAGGGCGCCTTCCCCCAACAGAGACCCCCTAAGTTTGTGAAAATGCTCAATTGTTAGGTATAAGGGCAAAATTGTGAGCATTTAGGGCCTATTTAGAAATTAGAACTGCTCATTTATAATTATGAACCCCGCTGAGGGAATATATGAAAATAACCACCTCCCTCCTCCCCTATAAAAGAGGGGACAAAGGCATATGGAAGAGGAGGACTCTTGGCCTCTCGCTGTCATTTGCTCTCCCTCTTCTGTCTCCCTCTTCTTTTTCCCTCTCTCTATTCCCTATAAGGACACTATAGGCTTGATGATGCTCGATGACTGTAGTGTGATGATGTTATGTTAGATAATGCTTGTGATGCCAGACTAGATGTTTCCTTTGTCCTCTTTTTTCATTTCTGAACATACTTAGAAGAACATGTCGGATGATGTTAGTAGACACAAAAGTTTGAACTAGAATATGGGTCGACAAGCATTCGTGGGAGGATTTACAGAAGGTCGAGAAGCGAATGATATCAATAAACACAAAATTTTGAACTAGAATATGGGTTTGCAAACCTAGATGTCCTCTTCCATCAGAGGCATCAGCCACAGGATAGTTGCTGCTACTATCATCTATACTTCATCCTGTACTATACAATGATTAGATGTTGTAAGTTATTTTGGAAGTTATAAGTTTTACTATTTATTTCCATTAGTAAGTGTACTATACAATTATTAGATGTTGTAGGTTCTTTTGAAAGTTATTACGAGATCCTCCAAGCGTGGGGGAGAACTAGATGATGAGGGTTACCTAGAGGAGGAGAAAGAAGAGGACGATGAGGCATTGGAGCTTCCCGGGCTGCCACCAGATGAAGATGTGTGAGGGGGAGGTCACGGTCATCCATGCTCCATGGTGAGCGATCTGAACACCTAAAATGCCTAGCTAGGGTTTCACCCCAAACCTTGGCTAGCATTTTGGGAAATGAAAGGCTAGGGTATCTCACATAATTTATAGGGAAGTAATTGGATCGGTGAGTCACAACATTTTCATATAAAGTGAAATGCCATTAGTTAGAACAACATGTTGTGATGATGTATCAAGGGAAGGGAGAGAACATATAGTGTCTTAGGAGCAAAGGAGAGGATATGTAGAACATTATCACCATCTACGGCTCCACAGTATAGGGCAGGTGGTCGATAAAGTGATTGTCCCTAAGATTCTTCGTGACAGACCTTTTTTGGAAAACACTAACCGAAAAAGCGACGCGAAAAAAGGAATCCTTAACTGAAGTCTTAGACAGTTGGCTGCCGAAGGTGAATGGTGAAACTAGGCAGCGAAGATGGAACAGTGTGAGTGAAGTATAAACTATAATGTTCTCACCTCTTTGTTGATGAGTGGGTCTATTTATAATGCCTTTTTACAACTGGTAGACTATAATGCCCACATAATAACCCTAGATTTAGATAATATTCTTATCTTGCCTAGGGCATCATGATCCATTTCGATCCACACTCGAGTCGAAGTCAGATTCGATTATACGGATATGTTGTTCCTTTTTGTGGGTGCTTCTAGCACCAAGGATGTGTTTGCTCCTTGGTGTCTGACTAGAGAGGAAGACTCTCATGAACCCCCTTTTGGTCATAAGCGAAGCCAGCCCACCTAATTCCATTGTGACGCCCATGGATGGCCCTTGGGTTATTTCGCCAATGGCTTCAACAAAGGCCTCCCCTATTACAATATAGAACTTGTTCTTAGACCCTGCAAAATGATCAATATGTTGAACTATCGAAAGGCTGGTCCACGGGGAAAGGCGAGGGGACCCAACAAAGGGTGTTGGCCCCAACATGGTCAAGTCTAGTTTGGCCCCTCAACTCTTGCTTTTGTCTAATTTTGACTTTCAACTACTAAACTGACTAACTTTGGCCCCTCAACTATCAAAACCACTCACCTTTAAACCTCAAGACTAGTTTGAGCATCTCAGGCCCACATGTCATCTCGGGCCCACTGGTAATTTTTTATGGAGGGGTTTCTTGCAACATTCCCAACATGAAAAACTTTAGGGTTAAGCTTTGAATATTCTTCGAGGTTTGCAGTGTTGTGGAGGGAGGGGATCAATTTGGTGTTGCAAAGCAAATCAAAATACCACATTGATATGGAGGTTGAAACAACAGGAGAGGAGAAGTGGAGATTTACCGGAATTTATGGTGAAGCTCAGACAGAGGAAAAATATAAAACATGGGATCTTTTGGGCCGGCTCCACTCGGAAATGACAAATCATATGGCGTGGTTATGTGCTATGGATTTCAATGAAATTCTATATAGCTATGAGAAAGAAGGAGGTGCACCATGTTCTCAAGGGTGCATGGATTGTTTTCGAGGGGTGCTGGAGGTGTGTGAATTACAAGATTTGGTTTTTACTAGAGATGTTTTTACTTGGAGAAATAAATAGACCAAGGGAAGCACTCATATACGGGAGACATTAGATAGGGCAGTGGCCAATGTGGAGCGGAGGATGAAATATTCTCTGTTTCAAGTAAAAAATGGTGATCCATTTCATTCTGACCACCGGCTGGTTATAATTTCTACTGAGCCGGTATAGGGAAGAGAGTGCAGGGTAAGGCTTTCAAATTTGAAGTGGCGTGGCTGCAGGAAGAAACATGTAGACAGGTAGTTGAGGGGGCCTAGGGAGATGGTGGTGATGTGGGGAGTAGTCTGGAGGAAAAATTGAGAGGTGTTCTGATGAGTCTGGAAGATTGGAGTACAAATGTTCTTGGAGATCTAGAAAAAAGAATGAGAAAAGCAAAGGAGTTAGAGAGATGGAGAAGAGAGTCGATCAGTGATCTAGCTATGGGGAGGGAAGCGCTTTGGAGTTTTAAAGTGAATAGGTTAGAAGAGCAGATAGATACATATTGGAAGCAGCGAGCATATGTTAATTGGCTTCATTTTGGAGATCAAAATATGAAGTGTTTCCACAATGCTAGCTCTGTTAGGAAGAGAAGAAATAGAATTGGGAGAATGCTGAGGGAGGATGGGAGTTGGGTGGAGGAGGAAGGAGAAAAAAGATTTTATTTCTAACTATTTTTTGTAGCTTTTCAGTACCTCGGTGTCGGCAGACGAGGCGCAATTGCAGCGCCTAATCAGTGTTGTTCAGCCTCGTGTCACACCGGCTATGAATGCCCAACTCATGTCAGAGTTTAGCGAGGAGGAAATAAAGCAGGCTCTTTTTGCCATCGGGGATTTGAAGGCACCTGGTCCAGATGGTCTTCCGACCGTTTTCTACAAAACCTTTTGGGATGTGCACTACTATAGAAAGCATTTTTAGGGGTGGCTCATAACCCTTTGTAGGGGCGGTTTGGCCAGCCGCCCCTACCGAACCGTCTCTACAAATCATGCATTTGTAGGGGCGGTTCTCAGGCCGCCCCTACAAATCGATTTGTAGGGGCGGCTCGTATTACTAGCCGCCCCTACAAATAGATTTGTAGGGGCGGCTGTAGTACTAGCCACCTCTATAATCCCTATTTGTAGGGGCGGTTCAATCTAGAACCGCCCCAACAGTACGTTTTCCTGCCAAAAAATTCAAATTTACAATTCAAATTTGACCAGAACACTGTTTGTTTCCGCGTATTCCATCCAGCGTTCGCGTTGCTGAACGCCCTGCGACCAATGTTCCGAACTGCGTTCGCATTGCCAAATGCCCAGCGTTCCGAACCGCATTCGTGTTGTCAAACGCCCCACGACCAACGTTCTGAACCACGTTCGCGTTGTCGAACGCTCCGCGACCAGCGTTCCGAACCCCTTAGACTACAAGCACAAGAGTATTATATAAACTACAATTACAAGTCCAATTCACAAGAATATATACAATCCATCATTAAATATACAAATTCCATACACATTGTTATCAACATCCTAGAGCTAGCCTTACAGTCTCACGAAGGTGTTGGTACTGATGATTTCTACCTAAGTCAGACTCTCAGTCATGGTAGGCGCCTTTGATGTATACAATCTGGTCCAATATGAAGTTACAAAGGTCGCCGACGAGCTCTAAGAGTTGGTCATCCTTGTATGGGTCTCTTTTCATTCCTTTCTCATCTTTCCACTACAAGAGAACAAGTTTCGGTTTAGTATTTCATACCATGTATGAAGTTTTTATACTATGGGTGAAGAGGTTCAAACTTACCCTTAAGGGGTGTCTCCTGTAGGCACCGGTGTTACTCATCATAGAACATATATAGTATCCACAATGTACACTCCCAGACTTCTGCTTGGGGCACTGTGTGTTCTGCATATGAAAATGTTAAGTAATGCTTTTGACAGCCATGTAATGGAGTACTGAAGAAGTAAGTTACACTTACCGCACATAGTGTTTTATAGCCAGCTTTTCCTTCCTTGCTGGATCATGCCTTCCATGATGATTAGTGACATAGAACCTAAATGCCCTGTTTGAATTATTTTAGCAAATACAACTTGTTAGTAACCAAAAGTGAACGTTACAAGTATGTATACAAACATATAAGCTAATGAGGATTGTCGATATGTATACATCTTGAGAATCAATATGAAGTCTTTGTATGTCACTAGGTCCCTATCTATTGAATCAAAGACCCATGCCATGCTCCTCCCGACATCGACGGCTATACAAATCCAGTGGTTGCTGCATGGATTTAATCATAGAACAAGATAAGCTCTTTTGCATCGAATAAAATATATCGAACAACACTTTAAGTATAGAGTTGAACTTACTCAAAGTTGTATGGTAGCCATATAGTAGATAGTTTTTGGAGAGTTTTGAAAGCCAGGGCAATATATGCCGCAACCTTAAGGGACTCTTCCCTTAGTTTCGACGTACGGATGTGCTCTTTCTCCCAAAAAGTCTTTGCAGCAGCTTGCTCTTTGGCATCCAGTGTCCACCGTTTAGGGTAATTAAAATTTGTTTGGGCTATAGCTTGAGGGTCTAGATACCCGGCTTTCACACTTGGCAATTGTTTGACAATGTGCACTTGCATTCTACAAATCACGGCGTGGGTTAGTTACAACAAAATTCAAAGATTACATTCATATCATATCGGGAGGACAAGGACTTATAGGCACCACATGCGAATTAGATTCATCTCCATTTCTCCTAGGTGAAAGCATGTGTGCATGTCATTGAAGTCAAAGACAATTTTCCCGGCTGGGCTTCCAAATGTGCCGGTGGGGAAGCATGCTTGTATGAGGTCTATGCTCGTTGGAAGAACACGCAAGTACTAATCATGGAACCTTCTCATTCCAAGTGGTAGACGCTGGATGTCCCGGTTTGGTAGGAAGGGCTTGCCTCTTTTATATGTTTTTGGGCAATCCTTTGACCATTTGATGGCATCAACATTTGGATACTGCTTTGTAATTTGGTGGAGTTTGCTAGTGACGGCCTCCTCAGAACCCCGTGATGGGACTTTTTTAACTTGGTTCTCAGGCTTGAACTGGTCATGGGAATACCACTTGGACACCGATGAGACGTCTTTCATCGAAACATAAACTGGCCTTATGGTGATTGGATGCTTCTTTAGAAGTTCCCATTTAGGCACATCCTCATCTTCTTGTGCATCACCTTCTTCAGGAGGCACTCGTTGTTCATGTATCGGCTGTGCTTGTTGAGAAGACTGTGGCATCTCATCATGCACTTGCTTGGTATGAGCTAGAGAAGGTTGTGGCATCTCATCAGGCACATGCTCGCTAGGAGGTGGGGAAGAATGTGGCATCTCAGGAATGTGGTGGTCACGAGACGGTGAAAATATCTTCTCGACCTCAACAACTTGCTCCAAATTTAGGAGAGGGGGAGGCAGCGAAGAAGCAGTCAATATAATGTCCCATTTGTGCCAGAGGATGAACTGCTCCATAATGTCTCCAAGTAACACCAGCCCCTCGGGAGTTGCATAGTCTATCCTCCACTGCATGAACTCGGGCTTCACGGTATGCACCTTGACCCTAGTGTAGTCCGGCAGTATCTTATTATTGTGGTGTAAGCCACTGGGAGGATGTGCCACACCCATTGCCACCTCCATCACAGTGTTCTATCGGCCGCTGAGAAACACCAAGGTGCAACTAGTTGGTTCCCATATGTGATCGATGGGGGTTGAGGCTGCAGTGGAACCTTGGCTGCTAAGAACTTTCGGAGGGCTACCAACTAATGCCAGTTCTCCTGGTGGCATCACTAATATCCGTGGCTCCATAGACAGTCCTTGCTCCTCCAGCGCCTTTGCAACTAGAGCCTTCACTTGGAGCTCAAGATTAGTCTCTCAGTCTCTACCATATTCTTGTACATGTGCCTATCCTCTTCGAATCCTTGCTTCCAGGTTGTCCTTTTCCTTAGCCCCCTGGTGCGGCCTGTGTGCTCCTTGTTTCCCAAGCCAAGGCTAAGCTCGTCCCTCTCTCTGGAAGGATTGAATGAGCCCTTCTCCTTGTCTTCAGCATATTTCAGTATCCTTGATACTGCCTCTTGGGTCTCCGGCTTATCAAACTTAAGATTACCGCCGGATGATTCTGTACTCCTCGCATATATCCAATTCCTTGAGCGTACCTTCAAATTTGTCACATCGATATTCCTAGTAGCTGCGGCCTCTTCGTCCATCTTCCTAAACTGCTCTTCCTTGGCATAGTAGCCACTGGGGCCTAGATGATGGTGGTGTTTGTTCCTCTTTGCTAGCTCGGTGTTACGGGCACTGAGCTCCAATACCTCCGGTGAAGTCTTTTGAGCCACGAGCTCCTCCCATTGACTAGGAGTTATTTTCTCAAACTCATTGAAGGGAGTTAACCCCTTTTGGATATACTTCATGTTGAGCTCCGACCTCCAATGTCAGAATGACTCTCCCATCATCCTGAAAGCATTTTTTACCAGTTCATGCTTACCCTCCGAAAATCTAAAATTGAGCTTCAGCTACCTATCCCATAGTTCATTCTTTTTGTTCTCTGGTACCTCTTTC